>NW_028320047.1:0-70302 GCF_062004578.1 Staurois parvus | reverse complement strand
GGCAGGATAAGGGTGTACAGGCAACAGGAATTTGTTTTTTTACCCATTTGTAAAGAAATAGAATGTTCTTCTGAAGTACCTGGTGAAGAGGCACATTGTGTTTCAGTAAGTCCTGGTATAGACCCATATTGTGTGCCTCTATCCCCTTGTGGGAGGAAGTTTTCTTTTGTCTGCTCCCCTGTCACCACAGATACCAGTACTGCCATTTTGGATCCTGGATGTGGAGCACAGAGGAGGGACCACACGGTGAGGGTTTAAATCTGACTCTACTCCCTCAGCAGCTGCGGCTGACGGCACTGAGTTTCTAGAGGTGGATATATTTGATGCCAGCCCAGAGGAGCTCAGGTGTTGTGCCAACAGAAGGTCGGCTAAGGACGGGGTAGAAGTGTGTGACGTGGGTCAGAGGACAAGCCCTGGTGTGTGACGTGGGTCAGAGGACAACCCCTGGTGTGTGACGTGGGTCAGAGGACAACCCCTGGTGTGTGACGTGGGTCAGAGGACAAGCCCTGGTGTGTGACGTGGGTCAGAGGACAACCCCTGGTGTGTGACGTGGGTCAGAGGACAACCCCTGGTGTGTGACGTGGGTCACAGGACAACCCCTGGTGTGTGACGTGGGTCGGAGGACAACCCCTGGTGCTTGACGTGGGTCAGAGGACAACCCCTGGTGTGTGATGTGGGTCAGAGGACATCCCTTAGTGTGTGACGTGGGTCAGAGGGCATCCCCTGGTGTGTGACGTGGGTCAGAGGGCATCCCCTGGTGTGTGACGTGGGTCAGAGGACAACCCCTGGTGTGTGACGTGGGTCAGAGGACAACCCCTGGTGTGTGACGTGGGTCAGAGGACAACCCCTGGTGTGTGACGTGGATAAGAGGACAACCCCTGGTGTGTGATGTGGGGTCAGAGGACATCCCTTAGTGTGTGACGTGGGTCAGAGGGCATCCCCTGGTGTGTGACCTGGGTCAGAGGACAACCCCTGGTGGAATCCTTTCTCCTGTCTCTTTCCCCTTTGTCACCACAGTCGCAGGTGCTGCCAGTGCAGACTCATTTCTGTGTGTTGCAGAGGGAAGTCTGCAGGATGTTGGGACAAATTCAGCCCAATCAGTGTCTTCCACCTCAGGAGCTGCAGATGACATCACCGGGGACTTCCAGGCTGATAGGTTTGAGGTTGGCCCGGAGGAGCTCAGGGGTTGTGCTGACAGACGTCCTGCTGAGGAGGACAGAGTAGAAGGGTGTGGCACGGGTCAGAGGATGACTTCTGGTGGAAGAAAGTCTTCTGTGGATTTATCCTTTGTCCCCACAGCTATGAGTATCATGATTGAGGATTCATTGCTGTGCACAGCAGAGGAAGGTCTGCAGGATGATGGGGGAACATTGACCGATCACCCAGGAACGACCTTATGCCAGGCTCAAACATCTGGGTGCGGTAACTAATAGAGACCCACCAGGTGACCATGGCCAGGGGATGAAGATGATGACAGAACACAATGACAGGTTTGCCTGTACCCTTCCAGTAGGTAGTCGGTGGCCAGTGGATGAAGTGGATCTGCAGGGCAATCTGCTGGCCAGTTCTGATCCAGACCCTTTAGGATCACTCAGAGATAGCTAGTCGCCGTGGGCGTGTGTTGTATCCGGGACACAGCGCAGCTCACCTCGTCACTAATAGCAACAACCCGCTCACCGCTCTGTCGTCTCATTGATTTTTCTTTATTTTCATTTTCATCGTTTTACTGTTTTGGTTCCCCAACAGTTCAGTGCGGACAGCATGGAGTCCCAGCGGGGTTTGTGCTTTGTCCTTTTTCTGTGTTCCTTTCACACATTTCCCCTTTTTTCTCTTCTTTTATCAATTTTTGTTTTTATATTTTGTTTATCTAATTGGACCAGCACCATCTAGTGTCTGCTCTTCATACTGCCCCCTCTGTATTATCAGTCTGGAGTCACTTCTTGTTCATGTCACTTCCTGCTTTCACTTCCTATCTGTGTCACTTCCTGTCTGTGTCACTTCCTGTACGAGTCACTTCCTGTCTCTGTCACTTCCTGTCCCGGGAACACTTTCCTCCTCTCAGCCATTTTAGATCCTGTGATTGTCGGTCTCCATCCTGAACACACGGCCACCATAGGGCCAGCATGGGATCTTCTCCATGTCAGAGCACACGGGTAAGTCAGGTGGATCTCCTATTCCTGGTCCCGGCTCCTGTCCCGGCTATAGACGATCTGCGTGTATACATGTATATATATATATCTCAGCATCTACTTCTCAGTGTTGGTTTCCTCCTCATTGCCGGTCATTAAATGGGCCTCAGAATGGCTCCGGTATTCCCTCCTCGTTAGGACATTCAGGCCGATCTCCCACCATGTTATTATTATACAGGATGGATATGGCGCCAACAGTCTGCGCAGCGCTGTACAATATAAGGGGGGCGGTACAATTACAATACATTTCAGTACAGAAGGGATAGGAGGGCCCGGCCCGTGGAGCTTACAATCTAGAGGAAGGGGGAGGTGGTACAGAAGGTGATAGCTGCGGGGGATGGTCTGGTGGAGGTGACCCAAGTACAGTTCTTAGGTGGGGGTGGGGTGAGCTTCCTGAATAAATGAGTTTTCAAAGATCACCTAAAGGCAGACAGGGTGGGGGCTGACCGGACATACTGGGGTAGGGAGTTCCAGAGGATGGGAGAGGCTCTGGAGGTGAGCGAGGGAGGAGGTGACGAGGGAACCAGAGAGGAAGATGCCTTGGGAGGAGCGGGCGATGTGGGCAATATCTGCAGATGAGGTTGGTGATGTAGCCGGGGGCGGGGTTGTGGATGGCTTTGTAAGGTGTGGTTAGTATTCTGAATTTTATACATTGGGTTAGTGGAAGCCAATGAAGGGATTGGCAGAGAGGGGTGGAGGACACTGAGCGAAGGCCAGTGGAGGGATTGGCAGAGGGGGGTGGAGGACACTGAATGGAGGCCAATGGAGGGAATGGCAGAGAGGGGTGGAGGACACTGAGTGGAGGCCAGTGGAGGGATTGGCAGAGAGGGGTGGAGGGTGTATATGGGGGAGGTAGGTGATCTGGGTGTATATGGGGGAGGTAGGTGATCTGTGGGATCTGGGTGTATATAGGGGAGGTAGGTGATCTGTGGGATCTGGGGTGTATATGGGGGGAGGTAGGTGATCTGTGGGATCTGGGTGTATATGGGGGAGGTAGGTGATCTGTGGGATCTGGGTGTATATGGGGGAGGTAGGTGATCTGTGGGATCTGGGTGTATATGGGGGAGGTAGGTGATCTGTGGGATCTGGGTGTATATGGGGGAGGTAGGTAATCTGTGGGATCTGGGTGTATATGGGGGAGGTAGGTGATCTGTGGGATCTGGGTGTATATGGGGGAGGTAGGTGATCTGTGGGATCTGGGTGTATATGGGGGAGGTAGGTGATCTGTGGGATCTGGGTGTATATGGGGGAGGTAGGTGATCTGTGGGATCTGGGTGTATATGGGGGAGGTAGGTGATCTGTGGGATCTGGGTGTATATGGGGGAGGTAGGTGATCTGTGGGATCTGGGTGTATATGGGGGAGGTAGGTGATCTGTGGGATCTGGGTGTATATGGGGGAGGTAGGTGATCTGGGTGTATATGGGGGAGGTAGGTGATCTGTGGGATCTGGGTGTATATGGGGGAGGTAGGTGATCTGTGAGTGCAGGGGAGGTAGGTAGTCTGGGAACTCTCTGGTTGTTGAGGAGTTGGATCATCTGTGTCCCGGGAGGTAGGTAGTCTTTTGGATCTGTTTGTGGAGGAGGTAGGTGATATTTGGGTCATTTTTTGGAGGGAGGATGGTGAGCTCTGGGAACTGAATGTCAGATATGTATGGGGGGAGGGGTGAGAAGCTGAGGAGGGATGTGTATGGGGGAGGGGTGAGAAGCTGAGGAGGGATGTGTATGGGGGAGGGGTGAGAAGCTGGGAGCGGTGTGTATGGGGGAGGGGTGAGAAGCTGAGGAGGGATGTGTATGGGGGAGGGGTGAGAAGCTGAGGAGGGATGTGTATGGGGGAGGGGTGAGAAGCTGGGAGCGGTGTGTATGGGGGAGGGGTGAGAAGCTGAGGAGGGATGTGTATGGGGGAGGGGTGAGAAGCTGGAAGGGTGTGTATGGGGGAGGGGTGAGAAGCTGGGAGGGGTATGTATGGGGGAGGGGTGAGAAGCTGGGGAGGGATGTGTATGGGGGAGGGGTGAGAAGCTGGGGAGGGATGTGTATGGGGGAGGGGTGAGAAGCTGAGGAGGGATGTGTATGGGGGAGGGGTGAGAAGCTGGGAGGGGTGTGTATGGGGGAGGGGTGAGAAGCTGGGAGGGGTATGTATGGGGGAGGGGTGAGAAGCTGGGAGGGGTATGTATGGGGGAGGGGTGAGAAGCTGGGGAGGGATGTGTATGGGGGAGGGGTGAAAAGCTGGGGAGGGATGTGTATGGGGGAGGGGTGAGAAGCTGAGGAGGTGTGTGTATGGGGGAGGGGTGAGAAGCTGAGGAGGGATTTGTATGGGGGAAGGGTGTGTATGGGGGAGGGGTGAGAAGCTGAGGAGGGGATGTGTATGGGGGAGGGGTGAGAAGCTGAGGAGGGGATGTGTATGGGGGAGGGGTGAGAAGCTGAGGAGGGGATGTGTATGGGGAGGGGTGAGAAGCTGAGGAGGGGATGTGTATGGGGGAGGGGTGAGAAGCTGAAGAGGGATGTGTATGGGGGAGGGGTGAGAAGCTGGGGAGGGATGTGTATGGGGGAGGGGTGAGAAGCTGGGAGGGGTGTGTATGGGGGAGGGGTGAGAAGCTGAGGAGGGATGTGTATGGGGGAGGGGTGAGAAGCTGAGAGCGGTGTGTATGGGGGAGGGGGTGAGAAGCTGAGGAGGGATGTGTATGGGGGAGGGGTGAGAAGCTGGGAGCGGTGTGTATGGGGGAGGGGTGAGAAGCTGAGGAGGGATGTGTATGGGGGAGGGGTGAGAAGCTGGGAAGGGTGTGTATGGGGGAGGGGTGAGAAGCTGGGAGGGGTATGTATGGGGGAGGGGTGAGAAGCTGGGGAGGGATGTGTATGGGGGAGGGGTGAGAAGCTGGGAGGGATGTGTATGGGGGAGGGGTGAGAAGCTGAGGAGGGATGTGTATGGGGGAGGGGTGAGAAGCTGGGAGGGGTGTGTATGGGGGAGGGGTGAGAAGCTGGGAGGGGTATGTATGGGGGAGGGGTGAGAAGCTGAGGAGGTGTGTGTATGGGGGAGGGGTGAGAAGCTGAGGAGGGATTTGTATGGGGGAAGGGTGTGTATGGGGGAGGGGTGAGAAGCTGAGGAGGGGATGTGTATGGGGGAGGGGTGAGAAGCTGAGGAGGGGATGTGTATGGGGGAGGGGTGAGAAGCTGAGGAGGGGATGTGTATGGGGGAGGGGTGAGAAGCTGAGGAGGGGATGTGTATGGGGGAGGGGTGAGAAGCTGAGGAGGGATGTGTATGGGGGAGGGGCGAGAAGCTGGGGAGGGATGTGTATGGGGGAGGGGTGAGAAGCTGGGGAGGGATGTGTATGGGGGAGGGGTGAGAAGCTGAAGAGGGATGTGTATGGGGGAGGGGTGAGAAGCTGGGGAGGGATGTGTATGGGGGAGGGGTGAGAAGCTGGGAGGGGTGTGTATGGGGGAGGGGTGAGAAGCTGAGGAGGGATGTGTATGGGGGAGGGGTGAGAAGCTGAGAGCGGTGTGTATGGGGGAGGGGTGAGAAGCTGAGGAGGGATGTGTATGGGGGAGGGGTGAGAAGCTGGGAGCGGTGTGTATGGGGGAGGGGTGAGAAGCTGAGGAGGGATGTGTATGGGGGAGGGGTGAGAAGCTGGGAAGGGTGTGTATGGGGGAGGGGTGAGAAGCTGGGAGGGGTATGTATGGGGGAGGGGTGAGAAGCTGGGGAGGGATGTGTATGGGGGAGGGGTGAGAAGCTGGGAGGGATGTGTATGGGGGAGGGGTGAGAAGCTGAGGAGGGATGTGTATGGGGGAGGGGTGAGAAGCTGGGAGGGGTGTGTATGGGGGAGGGGTGAGAAGCTGGGAGGGGTATGTATGGGGGAGGGGTGAGAAGCTGGGAGGGGTATGTATGGGGGAGGGGTGAGAAGCTGGGGAGGGATGTGTATGGGGGAGGGGTGAAAAGCTGGGGAGGGATGTGTATGGGGGAGGGGTGAGAAGCTGAGGAGGTGTGTGTATGGGGGAGGGGTGAGAAGCTGAGGAGGGATTTGTATGGGGGAAGGGTGTGTATGGGGGAGGGGTGAGAAGCTGAGGAGGGGATGTGTATGGGGGAGGGGTGAGAAGCTGAGGAGGGGATGTGTATGGGGGAGGGGTGAGAAGCTGAGGAGGGGATGTGTATGGGGGAGGGGTGAGAAGCTGAGGAGGGGATGTGTATGGGGGAGGGGTGAGAAGCTGAAGAGGGATGTGTATGGGGGAGGGGTGAGAAGCTGGGGAGGGATGTGTATGGGGGAGGGGTGAGAAGCTGGGAGGGTGTGTATGGGGGAGGGGTGAGAAGCTGGGGAGGGATGTGTATGGGGGAGGGGTGAGAAGCTGAGGAGGGATGTGTATGGGGGAGGGGTGAGAAGCTGAGGAGGGATGTGTATGGGGGAGGGGTGAGAAGCTGGGAGGGGTGTGTATGGGGGAGGGGTGAGAAGCTGGGAGGGGTGTGTATGGGGGAGGGGTGAGAAGCTGGGGAGGGATGTGTATGGGGGAGGGGTGAGAAGCTGGGAGGGGTGTGTATGGGGGGGGGGGGGTGAGAAGCTGGGAGGGGTGTGTATGGGGGAGGGGTGAGAAGCTGGGAAGGATGTGTATGGGGGAGGGGTGAGAAGCTGGGAGGGGTGTGTATGGGGGGGGGGGGTGAGAAGCTGGGAGGGATGTGTATGGGGGAGGGGTGAGAAGCTGGGAGGGGTGAGAAGCTGGGGAGGGATGTGTATGGGGGAGGGGTGTGTATGGGGGAGGGGTGAGAAGCTGGGAAGGGTGTGTATGGGGGAGGGGTGAGAAGCTGGGAGGGGTGTGTATGGGGGAGGGGTGAGAAGCTAGGGAGGGATGTGTATGGGGGAGGGGTGAGAAGCTGGGAGGGGTGTGTATGGGGGAGGGGTGAGAAGCTGGGAGGGGTGAGAAGCTGGGGGAGGGATGTGTATGGGGGAGGGGTGTGTATGGGGGAGGGGTGAGAAGCTGGGAAGGGTGTGTATGGGGGAGGGGTGAGAAGCTGGGAGGGTGTGTATGGGGGAGGGGTGTGTATGGGGGGGGTGAGAAGCTGGGAGTGATCTGTATGGGGGAGGGGCGAGAAGCTGGGAGGGATGTGTATGGGGGAGGGGTGAGAAGCCGGGGACGGGTATGTATGGGGGAGGGGTGAGACGCTGAGGAGGGATGTGTATGGGGAGGGGTGAGAAGCTGGGAGGGGATGTGTATGGGGGAGGGTATGTGTATGGGGGAGGGGTGTGTATGGGGGAGGGGTGAGAAGCTGGGAGGGGTGTGTGTGGGGGAGGGGTGAGAAGCTGAGAAGGGGTGTGTGTGGGGGAGGGGTGAGAAGCTGAGGAGGGGTGTGTGTGGGGGAGGGGTGAGAAGCTGAGGAGGGGTGTGTGTGGGGGAGGGGTGAGAAGCTGAGGAGGGGTGTGTGTGGGGGAGGGGTGAGAAGCTGAGGAGGGATGTGTGTGGGGGAGGGGTGAGAAGCTGAGGAGGGATGTGTGTGGGGGAGGGGTGAGAAGCTGAGGAGGGATGTGTATGGGGGAGGGGTGAGAAGCTGGGAGGGGTGTGTATGGGGGAGGGGTGAGATGCTGGGAGGGGTGTGTATGGGCGAGGGGTGAAAAGCTGGGAGGGATGTGTATGGGGGAGGGGTGAGAAGCTGGGAGGGGTGTGTATGGGGGAGGGGTGAGAAGCTGGGAGGGGTGTGTATGGGGGAGGGGTGATAAGCTGGGAGGGGTGTGTATGGGGGAGGGGTGAGAAGCTGAGGAGGGGTGAGAAGCTGGGGAGGGATGTGTATGGGGGAGGGGTGTGTATGGGGGAGGGGTGAGAAGCTGGGAAGGGTGTGTATGGGGGAGGGGTGAGAAGCTGGGAAGGGTGGTGTATGGGGGAGGGGTGAGAAGCTGGGAGGGATGTGTATGGGGGAGGGGTGTGTATGGGGGAGGGGTGAGAAGCTGGGAAGGGTGTGTATGGGGGAGGGGTGAGAAGCTGAGGAGGGGTGAGAAGCTGGGGAGGGATGTGTATGGGGGAGGGGTGTGTATGGGGGAGGGGTGAGAAGCTGGGAAGGGTGTGTATGGGGGAGGGGTGAGAAGCTGGGAGGGGTGTGTATGGGGGAGGGGTGAGAAGCTGGGAGGGGTGTGTATGGGGGAGGGGTGATAAGCTGGGAGGGGTGTGTATGGGGGAGGGGTGAGAAGCTGAGGAGGGGTGAGAAGCTGGGGAGGGATGTGTATGGGGGAGGGGTGTGTATGGGGGAGGGGTGAGAAGCTGGGAAGGGTGTGTATGGGGGGAGGGGTGAGAAGCTGGGAAGGGTGTGTATGGGGGAGGGGTGAGAAGCTGGGAGGGATGTGTATGGGGGAGGGGTGTGTATGGGGGAGGGGTGAGAAGCTGGGAAGGGTGTGTATGGGGGAGGGGTGAGAAGCTGAGGAGGGGTGAGAAGCTGGGGAGGGATGTGTATGGGGGAGGGGTGTGTATGGGGGAGGGGTGAGAAGCTGGGAAGGGTGTGTATGGGGGAGGGGTGAGAAGCTGGGAAGGGTGTGTATGGGGGAGGGGTGAGAAGCTGGGAGGGGTGTGTATGGGGGAGGGGTGAGAAGCTGGGAGGGGTGTGTATGGGGGGGGGTGAGAAGCTGGGAGTGATCTGTATGGGGGAGGGGCGAGAAGCTGGGAGGGATCTGTATGGGGGAGGGGTGAGAAGCCGGGACGGGTATGTATGGGGGAGGGGTGAGAAGCCGGGGACGGGTATGTATGGGGGAGGGGTGAGAAGCTGGGAGGGGATGTGTATGTGGGAGGGGATGTGTATGGGGGAGGGTATGTGTATGGGGGAGGGGTGTGTATGGGGGAGGGGTGAGAAGCTGGGAGGGGTGTGTGTGGGGGAGGGGTGAGAAGCTGAGAAGGGGTGTGTGTGGGGGAGGGGTGAGAAGCTGAGAGGGTGTGTGTGGTGGAGGGGTGAGAAGCTGAGGAGGGGTGTGTGTGGGGGAGGGGTGAGAAGCTGAGGAGGGGTGTGTGTGGGGGAGGGGTGAGAAGCTGAGGAGGGATGTGTATGGGGGAGGGGTGAGAAGCCTGAGGAGGGATGTGTATGGGGGAGGGGTGAGAAGCTGGGAGGGGTGTGTATGGGGGAGGGGTGAGATGCTGGGAGGGGTGTGTATGGGCGAGGGGTGAAAAGCTGGGAGGGATGTGTATGGGGGAGGGGTGAGAAGCTGGGAGGGGTGTGTATGGGGGAGGGGTGAGAAGCTGGGAGGGGTGTGTATGGGGGAGGGGTGAGAAGCTGGGAGGGGTGTGTGTGGGGGAGGGGTGAGAAGCTGGGAGGGGTGTGTGTGGGGGAGGGGTTAGAAGCTGGGAGGGGTGTGTGTGGGGGAGGGTTGAGAAGCTGAGAGGGGTGTGTATGGGGGAGGGGTGAGAAGCTGGGAGGGGTGTGTATGGGGGAGGGGTGAGAAGCTGGGAGGGGTGTGTGTGGGGGAGGGGTGAGAAGCTGGGGAGGGATGTGTATGGGGGAGGGGTGAGAAGCTGGGAGGGGTGTGTGTGGGGGAGGGGTTAGAAGCTGGGAGGGGTGTGTGTGGGGGAGGGGTGAGAAGCTGGGAGGGGTGTGTATGGGGGAGGGGTGAGAAGCTGGGGAGGGATGTGTATGGGGGAGGGGTGAGAAGCTAGGGAGGGGTGAGAAGCTGGGAGGGATGTGTATGGGGGAGGGGTGTGTATGGGGGAGGGTTGAGAAGCTGGGGAGGGGTGTGTATGGGTGAGGGGTGAGAAGCTGGGAGGGATGTGTAAGGGGAGGGGTGAGAAGCTGGGGAGGGATGTGTATGGGGGAGGGGTGAGAAGCTGAGGAGGGATGTGTATGGGGGAGGGGTGAGAAGCTGGGAGGGATATATATGGGGGAGGGGTGAGAAGCTGGGGAGGGGTGTGTATGGGTGAGGGGTGAGAAGCTGGGAGGGGTGAGAAGCTGGGGAGGGATGTGTATGGGGGAGGGGTGAGAAGCTGAGGAGGGATGTGTATGGGGGAGGGGTGAGAAGCTGGGGAGGGATGTGTATGGGGGAGGGGTGATAAGCTGGGAGGGGTATGTATGGGGGAGGGGTGAGAAGCTGGAGAGGGATGTATGGGGGAGGGGTGAGAAGCTGGGGAGGGATGTGTTTGGGGGAGGGGTGAGAAGCTGGGGAGGGATGTGTGTGGGGGAGGGGTGAGAAGCTGGGGAGGGATGTGTGTGGAGGAGGGGTGAGAAGCTGGGGAGGGATGTGTATGGGGGAGGTGTGAGAAGTCAGAGATGGGTATGTATGGGGGAGGGGGTGAGAAGCCGGGGACAGGTATGTATGGGGGAGGGGCGAGAAGCCAAGGATGGGTTTGTATGGGGGAGAGGTGAGAAGTCGGGGATGGGTATGTATGGGGGAGGGATGAGAAGCCAAGGACGGGTATGTATGGGGGAGGGGTGAGAAGCCAAGGACGCGTATGTATGGGGTAGGGATGAGAAGCCAAGGACGGGTATGTATGGGGGAGGGGTGAGAAGCCAAGGACTGGTATGTATGGGGGAGGGGTGAGAAGCCAAGGACTGGTATGTATGGGGGAGGGGTGAGAAGCCAAGGACGGGTATGTATGGGGGAGGGGTGAGAAGTCGGGGATGGGTATGTATGGGGGAGGGGTGAGAAGCCAAGGATGGGTATGTATGGGGGAGGGGTGAGAAGCCAAGGAGGGGTATGTATGGGGGAGGGGGTGTAAGGACTCATTGGGCTCATTCCCAGCACACAGCCCATGGTATTGTGTGTAGAATGCGTGTTCTCCGGTGTGCAGTGGGGGGGCGCTGTTGTGCGGTGTAATGAGGTGTTAGGACACAGGGCGGAGCTTGCTTTCCTCTATAGAATGCTGTGGGCGGGGCTCTGTGTCATATTATACAAGGTGTGGGGACGCTCTGCACACACAATACAACCTCACATTGGTTTCTTGGATGGGGATGGAAGTCAGAGAACATCGGGAACATGGCCTTGTTCAGCTCCCATACACTAGGACAATCTCCTGCCAACATTCTCCCTGGAAGATCCTTCCATCCATTCTCCAATCATTAGTGACATCCAATAGAAGGGGATTTCTGACAGCAGTGAGAAGATGATGGAAGACGTTTCCGGAATGAAGACGTTTCCGGCAGTGAGAAGATGATGGAAGACGTTTCCGGAATGAAGACGTTTCCAGCAGTGAGAAGATGATGGAAGACGTTTCCGGAATGAAGACGTTTCTAGCAGTGAGAAGATGATGGAAGACGTTTCCGGAATGAAGACGTTTCTAGCAGTGAATGAGGTTTCATTCAGGAAAGTCCATTCATTCCAAAACAAAGGTTTTCCCCAGGAAATGAGAAGGACATTGGTCATGTCACCCGAGGTACTGATGACAATTGTCACATGAATGTTTGTACGGACGGTCATTGGAAAACCTACTAGTGTATGGCCAGATGGACTGTTGGTGTGAATGAGCCCTAAAGGTGACCATACACGATACAATCTGATTGTACAATCTCCTTTACATCCGCCATCACCTCCATAGTACGAGGATCTGCCCCATTCCATACAGACTGATGGGGTGTCTGGGGGTCCTCCTATTACATCGTTTGGGGAAAGTAAAAATAAATAGTTTTCTGTTCCAGAACCCTCCAATATGTACCTTGTCACCCCTCCTATGTTCCCTGCATTGCCCCTCCCCCCATAGTGACCCCAAATTGTTTTCATTGGTTTTCCTCTCCTTTTCCAGTAATGATCCAACATTGTCCTCCATAGTTCCTCCCCTCCATTATGATGACCCCCCTATTGTCCTCCATAGTTCCTCCCCTCCATTATGATGACCCCACATTGTCCTCCATAGTTCCTCCCCTCCATTATGATGACCCCATATTGTCCTCCATAGTTCCTCCCCTCCATTATGATGACCCCATATTGTCCTCCATAGTTCCTCCCCTCCATTATGATGACCCCACATCGTCCTCCATAGTTCCTCCCCTCCATTATGATGACCCCACATCGTCCTCCATAGTTCCTCCCCTCCATTATGATGACCCTCCCATTTTCCTCCATAGTTCCTCCCCTCCATTATGATGAACCCCCTATTGTCCTCCATAGTTCCTCCCCTCCATTATGATGATCCACTATTGTCCTCCATAGTTCCTCCCCTCCACTAAGATGACCCTCCCATTTTCCTCCATAGTTCCTTCCCTCCATTATGATGACCCCACGTTGTCCTCCATAGTTCCTCCCCTCCATTATGATGACCCCACGTTGTCCTCCATAGTTCCTCCCCTCCATTATGATGACCCCACGTTTCCTCCACAGTTCCTTCCCTCCATTATGATGACCCCACGTTGTCCTCCATAGTTCCTCCCCTCCATTATGATGACCCCACGTTTCCTCCACAGTTCCTCCCCTCCATTATGATGACCCCACATTGTCCTCCATAGTTCCTCCCCTCCATTATGATGACCCCCACATTGTCCTCCATAGTTCCTTCCCTCCATTATGATGACCCTACTTTGCTCTCCATAGTTCCTCTCTCCTTTTCTTTTAGTGACACCACATTGCCCCCCCATGGTACCCCCCCACTTAGTGACACCACATTGCCCCCCATGGTTCCCCTCTCTCCCTTCAATAGCTGCTGTGACCCCAGTAGTCTCCCTCTATGGCTTCTTCCATCCTGATCTCTCCAGACATTTCTTCTTCAGCTTCTTGTCTGTCTCCGACTGCAGCTCCATGTAAGAGGGGGAGGGGTGTCCTCTAGTGCAGGAAAGGATGGGTAAGAGGTGATCTCAGTGTAAAGGGTGTCTTTAGTGGGGGAGGGGTGTCTTCTGTGGGGGGGAGAGGGGGTGTCTTCAGTGGAGGAGATGGAGGTTTTCTTGGGGGGAAATAACACCAGATCTATATCCTCCTGAGAAGACAAGGGTCATTGGGGTGACATGGCAGAACTTTAGCTGAACATTAGACAGCACCGCGTATTCCAAGGGGGCTGGGAGGCCAACTGACCCCAGCTTTGTTTGCGGACAGGGAGGAGTCCAATGGTCTGTTTGCGGACAGGGAGGAGTCCAATGGTCTGTTTGCACAAGTCCTAAACAAAAGCTCCATTGTTCTCATTTCCCAAGAAGGAAGAAGCTGCTCTGGCTGTACAGATCACACAGGTGGAGTCTACACTGCAGTCTGCATTGTCAGCCGAGCAGCTGAAGGAGTCCAACATCTAAACGTCTACTAATCAGGCGTACTCTTGGAGCACCACCTACACAAGACTCACCTCGTCCATCTAGACTGCTCACTAGACCTTCTTCTACAGCCTCTGAGCCATCACTTCCCTCCGCTGCTGGTGGAGCTTTATTAGGATCTATAGAGGGACGACACCGGCCTCGTATTGTCCATCAGAATCAAGGAAACGGCAGAGATCCGGCCATAGGGGAGGTAGGAAACACCAACACTGCAACAAGGGATCTCCCACTCATCCCACCATCCCAACAGATGATTCATCATCAACAGAAATAGACGGAATTGTCACCTTCACCTCCGCTGGACTGACATTGGGTAAGATGGACCTTCTGGGGAAAGGTTGGGGCTTTAGCCCTAAAGGTATCATGAAGGTTTTTTGGCATAGGACTTGTATAGATGTTTCAGGAATATTAGATTGAAGGGAAATTATTCCTGGAGAGGCCATATTGAGGGACCACCTGTAGTCACACCACTGAGTAGGTCTGTCTGAGGTTTACAGACAAAATGGAAGTTTCCACCACCCACTACATATGCAGCAGCAGAAATGTTCCTTCATTTGGATGGTAAAGTATGACAGTCTATAATCAGGAACTATGGGGTCATGTCCTAATCATGGGACCATTGAGGAGAAAGGTGCATTGTCATCATTAGCAGCAAGAGGAGATTTAACAATGAAGCCAGCTGGTAAGGGGGATGGGTTGTCATTCTGGACACAGCATATGATGACAATGAGGTCATGTGACAATCATCTGATTTACATGTATATGAGAAATTGTCAGGTGACCCTGTATTAGGTCTACAGAGAACATTGAGATCTATATTAGATGGAGGGCTGAGGAAGGGGGGCATTTCAAAGGATATTTCAGAGGATTTATGGACACAACATCCCATTACACTGCTATTATATACATTACCTAAGATACAGAAACCTCCACCCTTCCCACCAGGTAGGTCAGTAGTGGGGGGAGGGGGATCTTTATATTTTCCAGCAGATACTTTACCTGATAAGGTGCCGTCACCTCTGGTACAGAAAACTAAAGCCTATGTCAGGGTGCAGCAGATTTGTTTAGTAAGATGAGATCTCTATTCCTGGGAGATTTGGACATTTATGGAAGGATTTGTTTGTATCTTTCTGTAGGATGCCATGGGCCCTCCTTAGGTTGGTGTCGTCGGGCTCCCGGTGTTTGTATCCTCCTGTAGGATGCCATGGGCTCTCCTTAGGTCGGTGTCGTCGGGGTCTCGGTGTTTGTATCCTCCTGTAGGATGCCATGGGCTCTCTTTAGGTCGGTGTCGCGGTGGTCCCGGTGTTTGTATCCTCCTGTAGGATGCCATGGGCTCTCCTTAGGTCGGTGTCGTCGGGGTCTCGGTGTTTGTATCCTCCTGTAGGATGCCATGGGCTCTCCTTAGGTCGGTGTCGTCGGGGTCCCGGTGTTTGTATCCTTCTGTAGGATGCCATGGGCCCTCCTAAGGTCGGTGTCGTCGGGGTCCCGGTGTTTGTATCTTTCTGTAGGATGCCATGGGCCCTCCTTAGGTCGGTGTCGTCGGGGTCTCTGTGTTTGTATCTTTCTGTAGGATGCCATGGGCCCTCCTTAGGTCGGTGTCGTCGGGGTCCCGGTGTTTGTATCTTTCTGTAGGATGCCATGGGCTCTCCTTAGGTCGGTGTCGTCGGGGTCCCGGTGTTTGTATCTTTCTGTAGGATGCCATGGGCCCTCCTTAGGTCGGTGTCGTCGGGGTCCCGGTGTTTGTATCTTTCTGTAGGATGCCATGGGCTCTCCTTAGGTCGGTGTCGTCGGGGTCTCGGTGTTTGTATCCTCCTGTAGGATGCCATGGGCTCTCCTTAGGTCGGTGTCGTCGGGGTCTCGGTGTTTGTATCCTCCTGTAGGATGCCATGGGCTCTCCTTAGGTCGGTGTCGTCGGGGTCTCGGTGTTTGTATCCTCCTGTAGGATGCCATGGGCTCTCCTTAGTTCGGTGTCGTCGGGGTCCCGGTGTTTGTATCTTTCTGTAGGATGCCATGGGCCCTCCTTAGGTCGGTGTCGTCGGGGTCCCGGTGTTTGTATCTTTCTGTAGGATGCATGGGCCCTCCTTAGGTCGTTGTCGTCGGGGTCCCGGTGTTTGTATCTTTCTGTAGGATGCCATGGGCTCTCCTTAGGTCGGTGTCGTCGGGGTCTCGGTGTTTGTATCCTCCTGTAGGATGCCATGGGCTCTCCTTAGGTCGGTGTCGTCGGGGTCCCGGTGTTTGTATCCTCCTGTAGGATGCCATGGGCTCTCCTTAGGTCGGTGTCGTCGGGGTCCCGGTGTTTGTATCTTTCTGTAGGATGCCATGGGCTTTCCTTAGGTCGGTGTCGCCGGGGTCCCGGTGTTTGTATTGTATCCTCCTGTAGGATGCCATGGGCTCTCCTTAGGTCGGTGTCGTCGGGGTCTCGGTGTTTGTATCCTCCTGTAGGATGCCATGGGCTCTCCTTAGGTCGTTGTTGTCGGGGTCCCGGTGTTTGTATCTTTCTGTAGGATGCCATGGGCCCTCCTTAGGTTGGTGTCGTCGGGGTCTCGGTGTTTGTATCTTTCTGTAGGATGCCATGGGCCCTCCTTAGGTCGGTGTCGTCGGGGTCCCGGTGTTTGTATCTTTCTGTAGGATGCCATGGGCTCTCCTTAGGTCGGTGTCGTCGGGGTCCCGGTGTTTGTATCTTTCTGTAGGATGCCATGGGCCCTCCTTAGGTCGTTGTCGTCGGGGTCCCGGTGTTTGTATCTTTCTGTAGGATGCCATGGGTCCTCCTTAGGTCGGTGTCGTCGGGGTCCCGGTGTTTGTATCTTTCTGTAGGATGCCATGGGCCCTCCTTAGGTCGGTGTCGTCGGGGTCCCGGTGTTTGTATCTTTCTGTAGGATGCCATGGGCCCTCCTTAGGTCGGTGTCGTCGGGGTCCCGGTGTTTGTATCTTTCTGTAGGATGCCATGGGCCCTCCTTAGGTTGGTGTCGTCGGGGTCTCAGTGTTTGTTATTGGAGACAGTCTGTAAGGTGTTCCTTAATGCTTTGTATTCTCTGTTGATCCATTTATTGGGTTGTTTGTTGGATGGTTTCTTGTGGATAACTTTTCTCAGCTGGGATGTTTCTACAATGGTGTGTGATATTTTATGGAGGTTCTTTGCTGCCGGGTTCACACCTCGTGCACTTACCTCATAGGTGTAGTTTTCTGGCAGTTTTTTGATTTTCAGTTTCAGTTACCTCTCCGTATTTTGTGGTAGACTGAATAGTGGCAGGTTGCAGAGATAAGTCTGGAGGTTTAGAGATGGTTTGTTTGAAGATTTATTTTATATAGAAGTAGTTGGTTGTGGTCTGATAGATGTTTGTGGATTAACTGTAAGGACATTGATGAGTGAAGGGTTCATATCTGTGTTGGCATAGTCTACCACTGTAAGGACATTGACGAGTGATGGGCTCGTATCTGTGATGGCATAGTCTACCTCTGTAAGGACATTGATGAGTGAAGGCCTCATATCTGTGATGGCATAGTCTACCACTGTAAGGACATTGACGAGTGATGGGCTCGTATCTGTGATGGCATAGTCTACCACTGTAAGGACTAGAGATGAGCGAATTATTAAAAAATTCGGTTCGGCTGATTCGCCGAATAAATTCGCTTCGAGCCGAATATATTCGCTGCGAATTTAACTTATAAAAAGGGTGTTTCTAGGCTTCAGAGAGCCTTTATATTAGTGCAGAACACTGTACCTTTAATTTAAATGCCCTTGGAGTCTGCTGGGGAAGAGAAATAATACTGTCAGTCAGTATGACATGCAGATGAGTGCCGTCGATCTTAGAATCACCGCACACTTCACTCATTTGGGCAGTCACGGGGCCAAAACCAGAGTGTGGAGCCACAGTGTGGCAGTGGAGGCAGCAGCAATGGGAGGCCATACAGCACCCTATGACAAAATGGAACCCACCAGCAGTGTGAGGAGACCTGAAAGTGGCACATGGCAGAGTGTGGCGATGGAGACAGCAGCAATGGGAGGCCGTACAGGGACCCATGACACACTCTGGACCTGGCAGCAGCATGAGGAGGCGGTACAGGGGCCCATGACAGATTACGGGCCTGGCAGCAGCATGAGGAGTCGGTACGGGGGCCCATGGCAGATTACGGGCCTGGCAGCAGCATGAGGAGGAGGTACAGGGGCCCATGGCAGAGTGGCGGAGCGTAAGCAGCTAAAATTGAAGGCCATACAGAGGCCTATGTTAAAAAGTCCCCCCAGCAGCAGCGTGGGGAGACGACTATCAAGAGTCCAATGGCAGAGTGGCGGAGCAGAAGCAGCTTCAATTGAAGGCCATACACAGGCCTAGGTTTAAAAGTCCCTCACAGTTAATTCCAATAACGAACTCTACTCCTCCGTGCAATCTACTTACGAGACCCTGGGCAGGTCTGGGTCCAATTTGTGGTAGAGACTGGTTTTGTTCAGCCATGCTTGAGCGAGTAATAACAGGTCTGTGCTGCCCTTTGGTGTCTGGCTTAATGCGCACAACACTGAACGTCCCAGCGTTTGTCAACGATTTGCCGTTAAGTGATGCAAACCCGCTGAACCGCGTTCATGAGGAGCCGGTACAGGGGGCCATGAATCAGTATGGACCTGGCAGCAGCGTGAGCAGACGACAGAGGCACATGGCGCAGGGTGGCGGTGGAGGCAGCATTATTCTGAAGCCATACACAGGCCTAGGTTAAAAAGCGGAAGCCGTCAGCAGCGTGAGCAGACGACAGAGACACATGGCGCAGGGTGGCGGTGGATGCAGCAGTATTCGGAAGCCAAACACAGGCCTCGGTTAAAAAGCGGAAGCCGTCAGCAGCGTGAGCAGACAACAGAGGCACATGGCGCAGGGTGGCGGTGGAGGCAGCAGCAATGGAAGGCCATACAGCACCCTATCACAAAATGGAACCCACCAACAGTGTAAGGAGACCTGAAAGTGGCACATGGCAGAGTCTGGCGATGAAGTCAGCAGCAATGGGAGGCCATACAGGGACCCATGAGACACTCTGGACCTGGCAGCAGCAAGAGGAGGCGGTACAGGGGCCCATGGCAGAGTGGCGAAGCGTAAGCAGCTTAAATTGAAGGCCATACAGAGGCCTATGTTAAAAAGTCCCCCCAGCAGCAGTGTGGGGAGACGACTATCAAGAGTCCAATGGCAGAGTGGCGGAGCAGAAGCAGCTTCAATTGAAGGCCATACACAGGCCTAGGTTAAAAAGTCCCCCCAGCAGCAGTGTGGGGAGACGACTATCAAGAGTCCAATGGCTGAGTGGCGATCCGGGAAGTCAGCGTTGTGATTGCAGATGCAATGCAGAGATTCTATGAGGTGATGCCGTGGGTGCGAAGAAGATCATATACCGTCTTACTTCCATCCATAAGACGGAACAACCTGCGAACCGGGAGCTTTATTGCCCTGACCCGCTGAGCAGCTTCTGGGATACCCAAGAGGCCCATGGCAGAGTGGCGGAGCGTAAGCAGCTTCAATTAAAGGCCATACAGAGGCCTATGTTAAAAAGTCCCCCCAGCAGCAGCGTGGGGAGACAACTATCAAGAGTCCAATGGCAGAGTGGCGGAGCGGAAGCAGCTTCAATTGAAGGCCATACACAGGCCTAGGTTAAAAAGTCCCCCCAGCAGCAGTGTGGGGAGACGACTATCAAGAGTCCAATGGCTGAGTGGCGATCCGGGAAGTCAGCGTTGTGATTGCAGATGCAATGCAGAAATTTTATGAGGTAATGCCGTGGGTGCGAAGAAGATCATATACCGTCGTACTTCTATCCATAAGACGGAACAACCTGCGAACCGGGAGCTTTATTGCCCTGACCCGCTGAGCAGCTTCTGGGATACCCAAGAGTTTGGCTTCTGTGGGGAATATGGTTGAAAACTGAAACTTAAAGGCATGTTGACGGAAGGGCACCAGTGTCAGTGCTCCGGAGGGAATATAGCTTCAAAGCTGACACTTAAAGGTATATCGACGGTCAGAGACCACAGGAAGTGGAGCTTGCGTCTTAAATCGACTGAATGTGGCAGACGTGAAACGTCTACGGGCCGTATATGAAACGGGTTGTTCCTCTTTCTGGAATAAGTGTTGGAAATGGCCACTCTTTTTGGTGTGGCGTTTTGTCTAATTAATTCCGATAACGGACTCTACTCCTCCGTGCAATTTAGTTACGAGACCCTGGGCAGGTCTGGGTCCAATTTGTGGTAGAGACTGGTTTTATTCAGCCATGCTTGAGCGAGTAATAACAGGTCTGTGCTGCCCTTTGGTGTCTGGCTTAATGCGCACAACACTGAACGTCCCAGCATTTGTCAACGATTTGCCGTTAAGTGATGCAAACCCGCTGAACCACGTTCATGAGGAGCCGGTACAGGGGGCCATGAATCAGTATGGACCTGGCAGCAGTGTGAGGAGACCCGAAAGTGGCACATGGCGCAGGGTGGTTGTGGAGGCAGCAGTATTCGGAAGACATACACAGGACTAGTTTAAAAAGCGGAAGCCGTCAGCAGCGTGAGCAGACGACAGAGGCACATGGCGCAGGGTGGTGGTGGAGGCAGCAGTATTCGGAAGCCATACACAGGCCTAGGTTTAAAACTGGAACCCAGCAGCGTGAGCAGACGACAAAGACGCACATGGCAGAGGATGGATCTGGCAGCAGTATGAGAAGGCGGTACAGGGGCCCGTGGCACAGTGTGGTGATGGGGGCTACAGCAACTGGATGCCAGAAAGTGGCCAATAGGGCTATATACTGCATGGAATTATAAAGTTGTAAAGACAGCGGCCTATAAGGCTATACACGCTATAACAATCATGACTTGATTGACCATTGGCCTATAAGGCTATACACAGCATGAATATCATGACTTATTCTGAGAGTGGTTTGGAAGGCTATATACAAAAAGTAATTCATGAGCTGTCCGGACAGCGGACAATAAGTACATATATACAAATCAATTCATCAGCTGTCCAGCCAGCGGCCTCAAAGGCGACACATATAGAAAGCAATTCATGAGCTGTTCAGACAGCGGCCTCTAAGGCGACAGATATACAAAGCAATTCCCGAGGTGTTCAGGGAGCGGCCTGAACGGCTAGGTTATTACTAAATATATTTTTGTGGCCAAACATCGGCCTATAAATAGATGTCTACACAGTGACAAAAAATTATGTCGCCAGACAGCGGCCCCTAAGGCGACAGATATACAAAGCAATTCCCGAGGTGTTCAGTGAGCGGCTTGAACGGCTAGGTTATTACTAAATATATCTTTCTGGCCAAACATCGGCCTATAAATAGATGTCTACACAGTGACAAAAAAGTAGGTCGCCTTACAGCGGCGTATCCTACAAATTGACATTATAAGAAATGGTTTAGACCAAAAAAAAAAAAAAAACCTTTGATGCGATGCTATACCTTAGTAGATTGTGGAAAGTCGACAAGTCAAGCGTAACTGTGTACATTGCAGAAAATCTTAACAAGACAACTAAACATGTGGCCAAACCGTGACCGATACAACAAGTTAACAATGTAAGAAACAGGAGGGGGCCAAACCGTGGCCAATAAATAAACAGTCCACCTCATTGATGAGATGGACAACACGTGTCAAATAAATATTTAAAAAAATTGCTATTCCATCGGTCTGGAACTGGTCGACTATAAATAATTAAAAAGTTTAAATTCATGTGACAGTCGTCCAGCGACGTATAAATAATTTAAAAACACCAATTCATGAGGGGCCCGACCAGCAGAGTATAAGTCATTAAAAAGGTTCAATTCATGTGACGGTCGTCCAGCGAAGTATAAATAATTTAAAAACCCCAATTCATGAGGGGCCCGACCTGCAGAGTATAAGTCATTAAAAATGTGCAAAACATGAGTCGGCCGAGCAGCAGCCTCTCAATAAAATATATATACAAATGTACGGATCAGGTGGAGGTCTTCCATTTGTCCCTAATAACAAGTTTGGGGCATGATTCATGGCGGATTTAGTCAGTTGTGTCAGGAACTGGTGGTTTGAAATCCAGACTAATCCACGCCTGATTCATTTTCACAAACGTGAGTCTCTCCACACTTTGGGTGGACAGTCGTGTCCTCCGCGGAGTTACAATACCTCCCTGCCGCACTAAACACGCGCTCCGATGCCACGCTACTGGCCGGGCATGACAGCCTTTCAAGGGCAAATTCAGCTAGTTGGGGCCAAAGGTCAAGTTTCGTTGCCCAGTAGTCAAGGGGATTGTCTACCTCGGTTGGCAGGGTGCTGTCCAAGTAGGCCCAAGCCTGTTGTTTGAGGTCCTGCTCCAGGTCCACCTGATGCTGCTGCTGCTGCGGCTGGTTAGTAGTTTCCTCACTGCGCTGGTGAAGAAAGCTACTCATCATCGACTGCAGACTGAGGCAGCCGCTGCTGGTGGAGCTGCCACTGCTCCTACAACCCCACCCCTCCCCTGCTGCCATGGCAGCGGAACGCGAGCGCACAGGGCCCACAGTGTCTGAGGATGGACGTTGGCGCAGAAAGGCAGAGACCAACTGACTACATAGGTGGTTTTTATAGTACGTTATTTTGGCCTCCCTCTCAGCAGGTGTGAAAAAGGCCACCATTTTTGAACGGTAGCGAGGGTCCAACAAGGTGGACAGCCAAAAGTCATCCCTCTGTCTGATGGTTATTATTCAGCTGTCGCTACGCAAGCAACCGAGCATGCTATGGGCCATTTGTGCCAAGGAATGCGAGGGACACCCTGCCTCCATCTCCACAGCATACTGCCACGGTGCGTCTGGGTCCTCTGTCTCCTCCTCCTCCTCCTCCTCTACCAGATGCTCCTGCTCCTCCACTCCTGTCCGCTGAGTGGAAAAACCACCCATTTCACTCAATAATTCCTGAGCACAAATGTCCTCCTCTACCTCCTCCTCTTCTTCCTGTCCTGCCCCCACAGGGGTCATGTGGCGTTGAGATCTGTGCGCCACGTCTACCGCATCCTGACCAGCCATTGTTAACAGCATTTGTTCCAGGATGTGCAACAGAGGAATGACGTCGTTCGTGAGTCGGCAGGACTATGGGATGAATAGCGTGGCCTCCTCCAAGGGCCTGAGCAAGCGGCAGGTGTCACGCATGAGCTGCCAATGGCTGACATCGAAGTTACACAGGGGAGTACCTTTATCCGCTTGTAACATCAGGAAATCGGTGATGGCCTTTCGCTGCTCGTAAAGGCGGTCTAACATGTGTAGGGTTGAATTCCACCTTGTTGCAACATCGCAGATCAGGCGATGCTGTGGAATTCCGTTCTGCCGCTGCAGCTCAAGGAGGGTGTGCTTTGCGGTGTAGGAATGGCTGAAATGCATGCAAAGTTTACGTGACATTTTAAGGATGTCTTGCAGTGGGATGGTGGATTTTAGGAACCGCTTGACAACCAGATTGAACACGTGAGCCATGCATGGCGCATGGCACAACCTTCCTTGACGCAGAGCAGACACCATGTTCTTTCCGTTGTCGGTCAACATGGTTCCGATTTTCAGTTTGCGCGGAGACAGCCATCTGTCGATTTCTCTGTTCATTACACTCAGAAGTTCCTCCCCTGTGTGACTACGTTCACCAAGGCATACCAGGTGCAGCACAGCGTGACACCGTTGCGCCCTGCACATGTGATATGCCGGTCGGGTAATGGGACTTGGCACGGGGGTGGCGGCTGAGGACACGGCGGAAGAAGAGGTGGTAGAGGCGGACATCTTTGCTGGACCAAGGACGTGCAAACGTGGAGGCAAAAGCGTCGTGACCTGTCCAAGTTGCTGGTGCGGCTGTGCCGGCACCACGTTCACCCAGTGGGCCGTAAATGACATGTACTGTCCCTGACCGTAGTTACAGCTCCACACGTCGGCGCTGCCGTGCACTTTGGCAGAGACCGACATGCTCAAAGACTGGCCCACCATCTCTTCTACATGTGAATGCAGGGCTGGCACTGCCTTTTTGGTGAAGAAATGCCGGCTTGGCACTCTCCACCGCGGCTCGGCACAAGCCATCATTTCTCGGAAAGGTGCTGAGTCCACCACTTGGAAAGGGAGGGACTGCAGCACCAGCAACTTGGACAGGAGGACGTTCAGCTTTTGCACCGTCGGGTGCGTGCTCGCAAACTGTTGTCTCTTGGAAACGGATTCCAAGAAAGACTGCTGACGGAATCCGTGAAGAGGAGTAGCAGGAGAAGGAGCATCTGAATGAGCGGAAGATGCCAACGAGCGACAACTCCCCTCAGCAGAGGTGTTGGAGCCTTGACTGGCTGATAGAGGGCGATTGACGTCGGGTGACGGAGCAAGTAACGGAGCGGGTGATGGAGCGGGGGCTGGGGCAGGCAGTACCGCCGTATTTTTATCACGGTTTTCCCAGGCCACCGAATGGCGACGCTGCATATGCTGACGCAACGCTGTAGTCCCAACATTGGCCCCCTGGCCACGCTTGACTTTCTGGCCACATAGTCGACATACGGCTACGTTTACTTCCTCGGGCGGCTTGACGAAAAATTGCCACACCGCCGAGTAGGAAACTTTGCCCCCGCTACTCCTCACTGGCTGACTGCTACTTCCTCCGTGCACACCGGCACCACTACTGGCCGTGGTGGTAGGCTGCAGTGGAGCTGGTGCTCTACTCCGTGGCCGTTTGGCTCCACTGACACTGCTGCTACCCTGCTGCCTCCTGGGCAACCCACCGACTGTTTTGCTCGCTGGCAAGCTGGCACCCTCTTCTCCTGATGATGCGGAAGCAATAGCCTGATGACGACGAGGCTGCCAAGTGCGATCAGCCTCATCATCATCAATTAGGGTCTCCGCGTCACTACTAGCCCCCTCGGCTGCGTGTGGGTCAGGAGACAGACCTGTCTCTAGACCGGCTACTGAGCCACTCTCCTCGTCAGTACTTCTTCGCCTGGCTGCTGAAGAGGCGGATGTCTCCCCCGTTCCTGACCGCCCTCTGTTAGCTCTTCCTCACTGTACAGTGGGGCTGAGCCCACAGCATGCGATACTTCGCTTGGTGAGGGAACACCAAAGGACAGGGGCAGGTCGAGGACACGTGATTTCAGTGGGCTTGCTCCCGGGCCATGCCAACTAACGGTTGTGTCTGACGTACCCACCGACCGTTGGCTGTAGGTGTCAGAGGTGACCTGGGAAGAGGAAGACGACCGAGTCAACCATCGATGGCGGCAGGGTTGTCGGTGGAGACACGACTGCTGGATGACACCGGGAGCACTGGCCTCTGGCTGCGACTAGTGCTGCCTCGACCCCTTCCTCTGCTGCCACGTCTGCTCGCTCCTGAAACATTGCCTCCTCTGCCACTCCTCTGCGTGTTGTCTGACATACTCTTTAATTCAATAAGCACCCCAAAAATAAAACCGGATTTAACTCTTTGAACGTACAATAGTGGTTGTGAAGCAGAAAGTCAGTTTATTTAGCACAATCGGTCAATTGCAGCTTGCCGTTGGCTGGAAACTGTACGTTTGTGTCACTGGAATGCACTAATCACCCAAAAAATATTACCGCCAGCCGGCGTGTAAATGGATTTAACTCTTTGAACGTACAATAGTGGTTGTGAAGCAGAAAGTCAGTTTATTTTGCACAATCGGCAAACTGCAGCACCAACTGTGCACGACAGCCACCAAAAAAAAAAGGGTGTATGTCACTTTAAATTTTCGATTCTTTGATAGCTGTGGCCCTAAGTAACGATTCTGTGTCCCTGAGTAACGATTCTGTGGCCCTAAAGTCTCTGTGGCCCTAACTCTGTCCCTTAATACACACAGGTCTGTCTCTCTTGCATGAACGGAGGCTAATGGAGAATTCTAAGATGGCCGCGATTTATAGCTCCACCATTACACAGTGCTGGCTGGCTGCTGATTGGCTAATGCGATCACATGTCATGAATGCATTATGGGTCAGCGCGCCTTGTCTGCGCGCCTTCCCAGAGATCCCCGCCCCATCTTCTCTGTCCATTTTCTCCGTCGCCACACATGTCGCCGCCATTTTTGGGAAAATTCGATTCGTCGCGAATAGAATTTTTCCAAATCTTCGGAACGAATTCCACTTCGTCAGGTTCGATTCGCTCATCTCTAGTAAGGACATTGATGAGTGAAGGCCTCATATCTGTGATGGCATAGTCTACCACTGTAAGGACATTGATGAGTGAAGGCCTCATATCTGTGATGGCATAGTCTGCCACTGTAAGGACATTGACGAGTGAAGGGTTCATATCTGTGAAGGCATAGTCTACCACTGTAAGGACATTGATGAGTGATGGGCTCGTATCTGTGATGGCATAGTCTACCACTGTAAGGACATTGACGAGTGAAGGGTTCATATCTGTTATGGCATAGTCACTCATCAATGTCCTTACAGTGGTAGAAGGGCTCATATCTGTGATGGCATAGTTTACCACTGTAAGAACATTGAGCAGTGAAGGGTTCGTATCTGTGATGGCCATCACAGATATGAACCCATCACTCGTCAATGTCCTTACAGTGGTAGACTATGCCATCACAGATATGAACCCATCACTCATCAATGTCCTTACAGTGGTAGACTATGCCATCACAGATATGAACCCATCACTCATCAATGTCCTTACAGTGGTAGACTATGCCATCACAGATATGAACCCATCACTCGTCAATGTCCTTACAGTGGTAGACTATGCCATCACAGATATGAACCCTTCACTCATCAATGTCCTTACAGTGGTAGACTATGCCATCACAGATATGAGCCTGTGACAGAGCATAGGCAGGACAGAACACACAGAGAAGATACTAAAAACACAGAGCTTTATTAAAGAACTGACAGCCACTCAATTGGGGTCTGCAAGTAGCCTGGCAGTACCCAGTCTAGGGGAATAGCAAGGAGAGGGCTCAAAATAAGTGTAATCCATCCCCAAGGGAGGCAAAGTTAGAGTCTCTAGCAATTTGCAATCCAAGTAGGGAGCAGTGGGGAGCAGAGTTCAAGGACAGTCCAGGGGGAATAAACAGGGGTGCATACACTCACGGCTCCGGCAGGGATGCCCAGGTTCACAGCAGGAGACAGTCCAGGGGACGACCCACCTCAGCACACAACAGAGGGTCCAAACAACAGGTACTAGTCCTGAGTACCAGCAGTGTATAATAATCCTCCCAATCTTAGCATCAGCGTCAGCAGTTGGGTATTGCTGCAGAGTCAGTAGTGGGAATAATCTCCTTGATCTCCACCCCAGGGCAACAGTATTAATAATAGGGGCGGAAATAATAGCCCTTTGGGGTCTTTTGCAGAGTGCTACAGGAGTCCTGCCTCAGCGCAGACTTTCCTGGCAGCTGTACAGCGGTGAAGAAGGTCCAAGACCCTCCCCTCAGGCCTTCCTAAGGTCTGTGTGGAGCATCCCTGGTCACCCTAGCAACCGGGGGTGGTGTGCCTTGTTGCCTGGCAACAAAGCATGCCCCCTTGACATGGGCCGTGCTCTCGGGAGCGTGGCCTTTGTCCTCTGAGCAGTGCAACCCCCGGGAAAAATGTCTGTGCTCGCGCTGTGTGTCAGGGCCGTGTGGCGTCAGTGTGGCTGCTGTGGCTGGACACCATGGTGAGTTGCCTGCCCTTTCCCTCTTGCTACATGCAGGCTTCTCAAGGACAGGGAAGGGTTCATATCTGTGATGGCATAGTCTACCTCTGTAAGGACATTGATGAGTGAAGGGTTCATATCCGTGATGGCATAATCTACTACTGTAAGAACATTGACGAGTGAAGGGTTCATATCTGTGATGGCATAGTCTACCACTGTAAGGACATTGACGAGTGAAGGCCTCATATCTGTGATGGCATAGTCTACCACTGTAAGGACATTGACGAGTGAAGACCTCATATCTGTGATGGCATAGTCTACCTCTGTAAGTACATTGATGAGTGAAGGGTTCACATCTGTGATGGCATAGTCTACCACTGTAAGGACATTGACGAGTGAAGGCCTCATATCTGTGATGGCATAGTCTACCACTGTAAGGACATTGACGAGTGAAGGCCTCGTATCTGTGATGGCATAGTCTACCACTGTAAGGACATTGACGAGTGATGGGTTCATATCTGTGATGGCATAGTCTACCACTGTAAGGACATTGATGAGTGAAGGCCTCATATCTGTGATGGCATAGTCTACCTCTGTAAGGACATTGATGAGTGAAGGGTTCATATCCGTGATGGCATAATCTACTACTGTAAGAACATTGACGAGTGAAGGGTTCACATCCGTGATGGCATAGTCTACCACTGTAAGGACATTGACGAGTGAAGGGTTCACATCCGTGATGGCATAGTCTACCACTGTAAGGACATTGATGAGTGAAGGGTTCACATCCGTGATGGCATAGTCTACCACTGTAAGGACATTGATGAGTGAAGGGTTCACATCTGTGATGGCATAGTCTACCACTGTAAGGACATTGATGAGTGAAGGCCTCATATCTGTGATGGCATAGTCTACCACTGTTAGGACATTGACGAGTGAAGGCCTCATCTGTGATGGCATAGTCTACCACTGTAAGGACATTGACGAGTGAAGGCCTCATATCTGTGATGGCATAGTCTACCACTGTAAGGACATTGACGAGTGAAGGCCTCATATCTGTGATGGCATAGTCTACCTCTGTAAGTACATTGATGAGTGAAGGGTTCACATCTGTGATGGCATAGTCTACCACTGTAAGGACATTGACGAGTGAAGGCCTCATATCTGTGATGGCATAGTCTACCTCTGTAAGTACATTGATGAGTGAAGGGTTCACATCTGTGATGGCATAGTCTACCACTGTAAGGACATTGACGAGTGAAGGCCTCATATCTGTGATGGCATAGTCTACCTCTGTAAGGACATTGACGAGTGAAGGGTTCATATCTGTGATGGCATAGTCTACCAGTGTAAGGACGTTGATGAGTGAAGGCCTCATATCTGTGATGGCATAGTCTGCCTCTGTAAGGACATTGACGAGTGAAGGCCTCTTATCTGTGATGGCATAGTCTACCACTGTAAGGACATTGACGAGTGATGGGTTCATATCTGTGATGGCATAGTCTACCACTGTAAGGACATTGACGAGTGATGGGTTCATATCTGTGATGGCATAGTCTACCACTGTAAGGACATTGATGAGTGAAGGCCTCATATCTGTGATGGCATAGTCTACCTCTGTAAGGACATTGATGAGTGAAGGGTTCATATCTGTGATGGCATAGTCTACCACTGTAAGGACATTGATGAGTGAAGGGTTCATATCTGTGATGGCATAGTCTACCACTGTAAGGACATTGATGAGTGAAGGGTTCATATCTGTGATGGCATAGTCTACCACTGTAAGGACATTGATGAGTGAAGGCCTCATATCTGTGATGGCATAGTCTGCCTCTGTAAGGACATTGATGAGTGAAGGCCTCATATCTGTGATGGCATAGTCTACCATTGTAAGGACATTGACGAGTGAAGGGTTCATATCTGTGATTATAACACAACATAGGACTCTGTGTATATTGTGGCCTCAAGGGTGATATACCTCGCTCTTGCCTCACACATCCGGTAAAATCCAGGACGTAGGTGATGGTGGAGAGGTCAGCTTAAAGTGGAGTCCACTCACCCTGTCAAAAACTATGTCAGCAGCTACAAAAACTGTAACTGCTGACTTCTAAAAATCAGTCACTTACCTGTCCCTCGGTCCCGCGGTGTGTCCCCCTCAGCCCGTTTCACCAGTTGTCCTGTATTCCAGGAGGCCGGCATCTTCAGTGTGGGCACCCGGCTGTGATAGCTTGCCGCTTCACAGATGGGTACCCACTGTGCATTCACGAGTAGTGCTTCGCTTCATGATTGGTCCTGTAGTCTTCTGGGACCTGTCACGTGTCCCAAAAGACTACAGGGAGGGAGGACACCTTCCGTATCCGATCAGCCAGGCGATAAGACCGGAAGTGGGAGCGGGTACCTGTCAAATTCGGGTACCGCTCCTCCCCCCGCCCCCAAAGGTGCCAATCCTTAATGGGGAGCGGGGGAGCAGTCCTTAAAGCAGAACTTCCCCTTTTGGGTGGAGCTCCGCTTTAAGTCTTCTTCTGCTCCTCAAGAAGATGATAATTTATTGATCCCGGCCTTATTCACCTTGGGACCGAGTCTTATTGATAAGGCCGGTGATCATGTCAGGCCAGGAGCAGATAGCGGGGCAATCAGTTCACATGTGATGACTGCAGAAAGTTCAGGAACAAGAGCACATACCTTGAGCAGGTCTATAAACAGAGCAGGCTGGCTGGTCCTTGTGGTGCACTGCTGCTGATGTGATGAAACAGCAAGAGACTGGTGTGTAGCAGGTGTTGGGGTATATGGAGGGATGGTGTGCCAGGTGAATGGCAGGCTCTGACCTGGTTTTGTCTGCCAGCTCTGTGTTGATACGTTGGATTATGGCGTTTGGTGTGTCCTTCCTCAGAAGTCGGGAGGACAGGATTACTTTGGAATGGGGACATTTTTGCTGTGCAATGTCTGCTAGTTGTGACAGTTTGTGGGCGATGACTTCCTGTTGTCCCTGGATGATGTTCGGGTCGGTGTGTATGATGATATGTTTGGTGTTGGTGAAATATGGATTATTAATGACTCCTACTAATTATTCAATTGTTGAACGGTGAATGTTGGAGACTCTTCTTCCTGGGAAGAGCCGTTTGGTGTTTAGATATTTCCCATTGGAGTCTATTATTAGGACAATTTCAGGAGTATGTTGTCTGTTCTTGTGGTTTGGTGATTGTCTGTCTGTGGTCTCAGGATTATCGGACTTGTCTTGGCTGTCGCTGGTCTTTGTCTCGGTCATTGTTGGACATTGATTAGTCTCACCGGTCTGTTGTTCCTTGAGGGGCACTTTGTCTTCCTGACTGTGGAGCTGCATTTGTGTTTTCAGGGTCATTGTCTCTTCCATCAATTGAGTATTTTCTTGTTGGAATAGTTACATTGTAGGTGGAATTTCTTGTAGGACAGACCTGTGTCTATCCTACAAGACCCTGGGAGTGCCACTGGGAGAACACAATCGCTCCACGGGATGGATTGCCCCATCAATACTTACTATGTGGATAGGGGAATCAAGTCATTTTCCGTGGTTGCAGGAAAGAAAATCCCAGCATGTATGGGCTGCCTTACATTTATGTCACCTGTCTATAAAGTCATTCCATGTATTGTACAATGTCTCTCCCTATATGAGATAAGCAGTCTATGAGGAGTTGGGGGGCATTGCTATTTGGGACATGAGGCAGGCATGTCTTTGGACAATGTCTCAGTTGGCATCTTTCCTCACAATTTCTATCTGAAGTTTGTAGATCCTTCTAGATGTTGGTGAGGGGGGCGCACTGGACACCTTAGCTGCCATTGTGCTATATGCTGGGTGTCCAGTGCGCTCCTGTACCTTTAAGGAGGGGTGGGCTCCCTCAGGTTCACCTGCCCTCGGTCTATCCATCCAATACATGTGCCTCTACTATGGGGGCTCTCAAAATGTGTAGAGTTAGGAAGTGCAGAATATCGGGGTGCAGCAAAGAGGCTGTGCAGCTTCTACATGTATTTGTAAATGTGTGCTAACTGAACCCCTGTGTGTAACACATCCTGTTAGACAGGACAATGCGGTTTGTTTGCAGGCTGGTTGGTACGTTGAGCTGGGAATTGTTCTCTTTTATTGTCTGACATGCGTCGCCCTTCCATGTGTTCCTGTGAAGGCCAGTTATAGACTGGGGCAGTGGCCAGTTGTTGTACCTTCTAGATGTTGGCCTGATCTTTAATTTAGGGGAAGACCTCTAATTTTCCTGGGTGCCTTGTACCCTGATGGTGCCATTGTGGTATATGTTCAGGGAGAGTACCGCACATTCATCTTCCTCATCCCTGACCTTGGTCTGCCGGCCCTTGCTGACACCGTCCATTGTAATATTCCTGTAGTATTTGCAGAAAGCTGTAGGCCCCGCCTCCATGTTCTCAGGATGGAATAGGAAATACATTTACTTCTCTCATCATCATTACCGGAGAAGTCCGCAAACAGAGTCTCTGGTCTTTGTCCAAGTTTTGCTTTTTTCACGGCTCCATTGCTTTTTGTAACTTGGAACCAGGGGCGGACTGGCCATTCCAGCACTCGGGCACTGCCCGGGGTCAGTAGGGGGCCCCATGAAATGCTCCTGGTACCTTTTTTATAGGCTTTTTTGAGTGTGGGCATGGACACAGGGGCCCCATGATCTCCTGTTTCCCGGGGGCCCCATGAGTTGTCAGTCCGCCCCTGCTTGGAACTAATTCAGGCATTTGTTGAAGCAGAAACAAATCCCAAATCTTTCTCTGTTTGCAGTCATTAGCCAACCAACCAGTTTTATAACTAAGAGACAAAATCTCTTCATCTCTCGGTGAGAAAACGCCACTCTTTGTATGCAGAGCTCTGCTGATTGTCTGTGGAAACGGGAAACCAATCATTCCCATCCAGGACTCTCAGGGTTTTCTCTATGGGAGAAACAAATACAGAGAGAGGTCGGCTGAGAGAGAACTCCACTTCTTTCACTGTTTATGAGACAAAACAGTTCATAGTTCTTTTCTAGAGATGCGTTCTTCTAGCACTCACCTGCACCTCTCCGGAAATAAAGCAGCCAGCCATCCCCAGTGTCACCCATGTGTGGGAACCAGAGTCGGCCTCTACACCCTCCAGAAGCCCACAGACTCTCTCCCATCCCATGGCTGAGCTCACTTGGTCCCCATTTTCTGTCACCTGTCACATGAGTCCCTAAAAAATGCTGCCCAAGGCAAGCGCCTTGTTTGCGGTAAATACGCCCCTGTCCCTAACGTATGAAGTGTTTATATGCTTTACTATATATATATACAGAGCACCATACCAGACACAGTGCAGTCATGAGAAGAATGAGGTCACCATGTTGTTGTATCATTGAAATAAGGACGGTACAAACACCCCCTGTGATGGGGGGCAGGCAGGACAAGCACCCCCAAATACCAGGACAGGACAGTACACCCCCCCTGTGATGGGGGGTAGGCAGGACAGGACAAGCACCCCCAAATACCAGGACAGGACAGTACACACCCCCTGTGATGGGGGGCAGACAGGACAAGCACCCCCAAATACCAGGACAGTACACACCCCCTGTGATGGGGGGCAGACAGGACAAGCACCCCCAAATACCAGGACAGGACAGTACACACCCCCTGTGATGGGGGGCAGACAGGACAAGCACCCCCAAATACCAGGACAGGACAGTACACACCCCCTGTGATGGGGGACAGGACAGGACAAGCACCCCCAAATACCAGGACAGGACACACCCCCTGTGATGGGGGGCAGGCAGGACAAGCACCCCCAAATACCAGGACAGTACACACCCCCTGTGATGGGGGGCAGGCAGGACAAGCACCCCCAAATACCAGGACAGTACACACCCCCTGTGATGGGGGGTAGGCAGGACAGGACAAGCACCCCCAAATACCAGGACAGTACACACCCCCTGTGATGGGGGGCAGGCAGGACAGGACAAGCACCCCCAAATACCAGGACAGGACAGTACACACCCCCTGTGATGGGGGGTAGGCAGGACAGGACAAACACCCCCAAATACCAGGACAGGACAGTACACACCCCCTGTGATGGGGGCAGGCAGGACAAACACCCCCAAATACCAGGACAGTACACACCCCCTGTGATGGGGGTAGGCAGGACAGGACAAACACCCCCAAATACCAGGACAGTACACACCCCCTGTGATGGGGGGCAGGCAGGACAGGACAAACACCCCCAAATACCAGGACAGGACAGTACACACCCCCTGTGATGGGGGTAGGCAGGACAGGACAAGCACCCCCAAATACCAGGAGAGTACAAACACCCCCAAATACCAGGAGAGTACAAACACCCCCAAATACCAGGACAGGACAGTACACACCCCCTGTGACGGGGGGTAGGCAGGACAGGACAAGCACCCCCAAATACCAGGACAGGACAGTACACACTCCCTGTGATGGGGGGTAGGCAGGACGGGACAAACACCCGCAAATACCAGGACGGGACAAACACCCGCAAATACCAGGACGGGACAAACACCCGCAAATACCAGGACGGGACAAACACCCGCAAATACCAGGACGGGACAAACACCCGCAAATACCAGGACGGGACAAACACCCGCAAATACCAGGACGGGACAAACACCCGCAAATACCAGGACGGGACAAACACCCGCAAATACCAGGACGGGACAAACACCCGCAAATACCAGGACGGGACAAACACCCGCAAATACCAGGACAGTACAAACACCCCCAAATACCAGGACAGGACAGTACACACCCCCTGTGACGGGGGCAGGCAGGACGGTACAAACACCCCCAAATACCAGGACAGTACAAACACCTCAAATACCAGGATAGGACAGTACACACCCCCTGTGACGGGGGCAGGCAGGATGGTACAAACACCCCCAAATACCGGGACGGTACAAACACCCCCAAATACCAGGACAGTACAAACACCCCCAAATACCAGGACGGGACAAACACCCGCAAATACCAGGACGGGACAAACACCCGCAAATACCAGGACGGGACAAACACCCGCAAATACCAGGACAGGACAAACACCCCCAAATACCAGGACGGGACAAACACCCCCAAATACCAGGATAGTACAAACACCCCCAAATACCAGGACAGGACAGTACACACCCCCTGTGACGGGGCAGGCAGGACGGGACAAACACCCCCAAATACCAGGACAGTACAAACACCCGCAAATACCAGGACGGGACAAACACCCGCAAATACCAGGACGGGACAAACACCCGCAAATACCAGGACAGGACAAACACCCCCAAATACCAGGACGGGACAAACACCCCCAAATACCAGGATAGTACAAACACCCCCAAATACCAGGACAGGACAGTACACACCCCCTGTGACGGGGCAGGCAGGACGGTACAAACACCCCCAAATACCGGGACGGGACAAACACCCCCAAATACCGGGACGGGACAAACACCCCCAAATACCGGGACGGGACAAACACCCCCAAATACCGGGACGGGACAAACACCCCCAAATACCGGGACGGGACAAACACCCCCAAATACCGGGACGGGACAAACACCTCAAATACCAGGATAGTACAAACACCCCCAAATACCAGGACAGGACAGTACACACCCCCTGTGACGGGGGGGGGGGCAGGACAGAAGACACAGAGCAGATGATAAACACACAAAGCTTTATTGAAAGATGACAATCACTCAATTGGGGTCAGCAGGTAGCATCTCAGTGCCCAGTGTAGGGGAAGAGCAGGGAGAGGGCCCAAAACAATTGTAACCTGGCCCCAGGGGGCAAAGTCAGAGTCTCTGGCAGTTTGTAATCCAAACAGGGAAGAGAAAGGGGGGAGAGTTCATGGACAGTCCATAGGGGAATAAAACGGGTGCAGACACTCACGGGTCCAGCAGGGATGTCCTGGCTCACAGCAGATGACAGCAGGGGGGCGACCCTCCTCAGCACACAGCAACAGCGGGTAATCCGGGCCCCAGAGTATTCAACAGAGTATAGGGGGGCCCACAACAGGTAGTCCTATCACACAGCAACAGCAGATAATCCGGGCCCCAGAGTAGTAGGCAGAGTATTGTGGCACCCACAGCACAGCAGTTCTAGCACACAGCAACAGCGGGTAATCCGGGCCACAGAGTAGTAGGCAGAGTATCGTGGGGCCACAGGAGAGCAGTCCTTGGAGTATGGCAGCGTGCCCAGCGGGTAATAATACTGTAAATCCCGGTATTACTGCAGAGTGTCAGCTGGTAATAGTCCTCCCGATCCCGGGGTCTTTGCAGAGTGGCTGTGGGGGTCTTGCCTCACCGCAGACCTCCCAGCAGCTGTGTAGTGGACAGAACAACCTGGGACGCTCCTCATCGGCCTTCTTAAGACCAGTGCAGGGCACTCCCAGTCATCCTGGCAACCGCATTGCCCGGCAATGAGGCACACCCCCATGACATGGGCCACGCTCACGAGAGCACAGCCTTTTTCAGTCAGTGAGTGCAGGCATGGGAAACTCCTGAGCCCATGCTGTACTTGCCGGGGCCATGCTGACTGCCACGGCCCGGAACATCCCTGCGGGGGTCCGCCCCTTCTCCTGCTGGATGGCTGGAGAGGTGTGAATCTCACCGCTGGGAACTATCTCTCCCCCTCCAGCTGCTCTGGATAGAGACAGAGAGGTGACAGGAGTCACACCTCTCATCCTGGATGGCCCGGCTTCAAAGGGCCGTGACATGATGAGAGGGGGGAGAGGTGGGTGGAGCTGAGAGGAGGGAGAGGTGGGTGGAGCTGAGAGGAGGGAGAGCGCACAGCCTGGCACACCGCGACACTTGAGTTTGGTGTTGGGTCTGGTATGTTGGTTGGAGGAGGAAGCTTGACACTGGAGATCTCGTCACGAATTGTGTCCATCTTCTTGAAGTGACTGGCAATCTCCTGTGCAGTAAGTAAGTTGGTGGGCGGAGGCAGTGGGGGGCGGAGTAAGGAATTAAGGGTAGAGAAGAGTGATGAGGATTGGATGAGAGGGTCTTGATGAGAGTTGTAGTAGGTTTGCATAGCAGCATGGAGGTTGGAGTTGTATTTGAGGGCAACATGGAGCGGGAGACATTTTGGTGAAATTTATAACTAACTTTGAGGTTACTTTATATATTTTATAGCCGAAAGTACAAAATATTGTTTTTCTTCAAAACTTTCGGTCTTCCTTTGTTTATGGCGTGAAAAATAAAAAGCGCGCAGGTGATGACATCCCACCGACAAAAAGCTCTATTTGTGTGAAGAAAGGACGGATATTTAGTTTGGGTGCAGCGTTGCACGACCGCACAATTGTCAGTTACATAAAGAGGCGTGGCCATGAAGGGGTGTACATCCTGCGTCGGGGGAGGGGATAAGGACACAAATTGGCGCTTTATTCTCATGGAGATCACATGGTTATTACTAGGAGGAGACGGAAACATTTGCTGGGTATTGGAGCTTTTGTGAGATGGATGGATTGGATGGTGACTGATTTGTATGGAGACATAATATAGAGCGGGAGGAATCCATGGTGTATTGTCACATGTATGAATGCAGGATTGGGGTACTATCCGTGTATTAGGGGGACCAATGACACCTTGGCTAGTATTGTAGATGAATCTGGGGGCGTCGGGGGCAATCTTCTTATGTTTATGGCCCTTTAGGGCAGATGTGATTTCTATGTATTTTATGGGAGATTTTCTCTGTATATTGGGAGTTTCCATCTTGTTGTATCATGAATGTAGTATGAAAGATGAGTCCTATGTACTAGGAATGGTCATTGGAAGGACAGAATAGGAGCCACATGATTGGCTGGCCAACCCCGTGACAGTATAGACTAGTGGGTGACATTGATTGAGATCTGCCCGCTGTGTGTATACAATCACCCGGCTAATGTCTAATATCAGGGGACAAAATGTGCCAGCATTCATATCAGACTAAGGGAAAATGGCCACCGGAGGAGGGACAGGCGGGCTACAACAAAATGGAGGGAGATCTAATCCACTGTAATGTGATAACTGTACATACATTGACAATAGAAGTTTACGAGCCGCCATCCTCTTTTGTTTTTCAGTTTTTTCCCCTGTTTTTTGCTATTCAGCTATTTTTGGACCAGCACCATCTAGTGTCTGCTCTCCATGCTGCAGCCTCTGTATAAATCTGTCTGGAGTCACTTCCTGGCTGTGTCACTTCCTGTCTGTGTCACTTCCTGTCCCGGGAACACTTTCCTCCTTTCAGCCATTTTAGATCGGCTTCCAGACGATCCTGTGATTGTCGGTCTCCATCCTGAACACACGGCCACCATAGGGCCAGCATGGGATCTTCTCCATGTCAGATCACACGGGTAAGTCAGGTGGATCTCCTATTCCTGGTCCCGGCTCCTGTCCCTGCTATAGACAGATCAATATTCTGGTGTCTCTTGTTACTAAATGTAGATTGCCCCGCCCTGTGTCATTATACAAGGAGGGGGGATTGTCCCGAGTGTATATTTGTTCAAATCAACTATTCTACCTCCTGGTTTACTTCAGGACTGGTGTCGTCTAGTCTTGTATGGTTGGCTGTGGTGTCTGTGGTCGGTGTTCGGACGGGGAAGTGGTAGTCTAACGGAAGTACTCAAGCGCAGTCTGGGTTGGTTCCGTTACATTGGTGGCAAGGTTGTGCTTCCTGGCTGTGAACACGTCCAAACCACTACCGGGATTCAAGATCAGGAAAGTAGATGTCGGTCACCCCAGTGGAGATGTGGACCTGGCATCAGAGTTCCCGGGGTTGCTGCGGATCGTTCTTGCAGAATACCCCAGGACTGTGTCTGTGGATGAGTACCTTGAGCTCAGGCAGCGGATTCAGGTGGTGCTTTAGAGGAGCTCTCCAGGTTGCTGGTATGGACAAGGGCAAGTGCTATCCAACCACAGGGGAACGGGCCAGGGACCATCGGAAGTTATGGATGCCATTCCTGGGAGAGCGACCCCAGGAGCAATGGGTGACTGAATTGGACAGGATGGTCCAGCAGGAGATAGAGCTGGACAACCGATATCGGTCTCTGTAATGGCATGAAAAGCAGAAATATTTAGGAGTGACAACAGAATGCTCTCTGGAGGGATAGGACTTTGCTGGTCCTGGATTGCTGTGGGAGAGCCTTACAAATCATTTTGTGATTGGCAATGAAGGAGAACCTACCCTGGAGGACCTGCGAGAAGACAGAGAGGCTATGTTCGGTCTCACAGGGATCTCAGAGCTTGAACCAGATCTGGAATACCTACTGATGAAAGAACAGGATCTGGAAAGGGCATACAGGCAACTGCTAAAACATGTTCAGCAGCATGCCCAAGAATCGGCAGTGGAAATTCCAGAGATTGCTGTCCCCAAACCTGAAGTGCTGACTAAAGGGCAGAGCTCTGCTAGCCGCTGTCCAGCACTGGTAACATCTTCTGGGTTCCACGGCCAGGAGGTGGCAAATGCCTATTCCCAGATACCAGTTCCAGAGACTGGGGATTTGATTGACTTTTCTGCGGAGGAGGAACCAGCCATCGCGCCTCCAGCAGAAGAGCTGTCATCAGGACATGGCGTGGTTGACCTCTGCCCACAACAATCAGCACCGCAGGAGCTACAGGAAGAGGATGCAATCGGCACATCACAACTGCATGAGCTGATGTCCGTGGATGGGACTTTGGTCTCCACTGACACAACCCCAGAAAAGGGTCTGGCATTGGGATAGGAGGATGTCAGCCTTACTTTGCGAACACTGGGGGATGTCCATCAAGTCAAAGTGGATGAGAATACAGTCACCACCTGGATACCCCAGGGATGCTGGGCAGTCGGCCCAGATCCCCCACAGCATGATGGAGTCGGCCCAGCCACCCTGTCTTCTCTCCAGTGGCTGAGAGGACTTCAGGGAGAAGGACCAGTCCGTACTTCTCCCCAGTGGCAGATATGTTCTACGAGAGAGGCAGAGGTTGGCTGAGTGAGTATTGCTATGTTTGGGACAATTTGTTTGGGGTACTGTGTGGGTGCTGGCATTGGGGGACTGGAAGTACAGACTAACTTCAGAGTCAACCTGTTTGGGGTCCCCTGCCAAAAGGGGAGATATGTGATAGGAGTCACTTTGGGTGGGGGGTCCATGGAACCCAGCTTACTTTGGAGAGGTGGGGAGACCCCTGTCTCAGCTCCCCATATCCCTCTTATGTGTAAGTCACCCTGTGCCTGTTAGGGGTGCAGGGTGATCTGTCCTAATATTGTGTAGACATGTCTAGGTGGGGTGGGGGGTTGTTCATTGTTTAATGCCATGTGGTTGCATCTCATTGTTCTATTGTTTGTCTGGCTTGGGAGCAAACTATTATGGGATGTATGTGTTTGTGTGTATTGGTTGGTGGGGGGGGTCTTCAGCGGCCTGACACATAACACAACTGATGACATCTCTCTCCTGACCTTTTGGGAAGCCCATAAGTCTGTAATTAGAGGAGCCTGTATCAGCCAAGCCTCACATCTCAAGAAAGGACAGCGAGCAATCCATCACCGCTTAGAAACCTCATTTCATCAGGCCAACAAAGCCTTCCAATCAGACCCCTCACCTTCTCATAGATTGTCCTGGACAAGACCAGGCTAGAAATAGATGTTTTCTTGACAGAATCAGATGAAAAAGTTCTACGCCAATCCAGGCATGAACATTAAATGAACGCAAACAAACCTGACACTTTTCTAGCCCTGGGACTGCGAACCTCAGACCACACACACAGACTTGTCCATTTAAAGATTACAAAAACTTCACACACCAGCCATCCTAATAAAATATTACAGGTCTTCCACAAACATCTAGCAGAATTATACTCTGAGACCGGCTCCTATGATGAATCGCAGGCCACTGAACTTTTCTCAAGCCTATCTCTACCAACACTCTCAGCTTCTCAATGTTCTTCCCTGGAAACACCTATTACAGAACTTGAGGTCCCGAACTCCATCAAGTCCCTAAAGTCTAATAAGTGGCCTGGCCCAGACAGCTTACAGCCCTATATTCCAAATATTTACTAACCTCCTTCCACCTTTATTGGTTAATGCATTTAATGCCTTACTCAAAGGTTATTCTTTCTGCTCAGACTCCCTAACAGCAGTCATTTCTATGCTACCTGAACCCCAATCAGATCACACCACATGGCTTCATTACACACCAATCTCCCTTCTTAACTTGGATGTTAAAATCCTAGAAAAATCCTATCTGCATGGCTGAACTCCATCATAGGCACCTTGATACACAAGGATCAGATGGGTTTTAACCCCCCTCTGCCAAGCCGAGACCACAGAGTGATTTTGCTAGAACATGCAGCTTGCATACGCCGCATACCCGGCTGTTTCCTTTCCTTAGACATAAAAAAAGCCTTTGACTCCAATGGATATCACCCCTTTACACCTCCCCAAGGGCTTACTTGAGGTACGTGGGTTACAAGTCAGACTTTTTTTCCATACAAAGGGGAATGAGGCAAGGCTGCCCCTCCCCCCCCCTCCTTTTCTAGCGAATGAACCTTTAGCACAGCTGATAAGAACTAACACAAATATTAAAGGATTAGAACTTGGCGGTCATCATCATAAGTTATGCTTTTTCTCTGATGACAATCTCCTCTTCATGTCTTCTCCTTTGATCTCAACACCCAACCTTCTCCAATGCCTGGACCAATTTGCATTGATTTCGGACCTGGTTGTGAATCCCAAAAAGTCTACAGCTCTTAATATCTCTCTACCCTCCTTAACTGTGTCACAACTACGACGTCCTCCACCCTTCTCTTGGTCCAGTCAATATATTCCTGATTTAGGACTGTAACGGAAGCGTAGTCAGGACAGAACACATGAAGAAGATGGGGAACACACAAAACTTTATTGAACTCTGAAAGACAATCAGAACAGTGCATGGCACTCCGCGACATGTGGCTCGTAGGGACACCCACAGTAAGTGGGCTCATGGGGACTCAACAGGACACTAGCTGTGGAGTCTGGCCTAGCACAGCTCCCACCCAGCTTTCTAGGGTCATCGGTGCACACAACAGGGACAGTTCAGGACACGGGGAAGGTCGGTGCGCACATCAGGGACCGTTCAGGACACGGAGGGGGTCAGTGCGCACAACGGACAGTTCAGGACATGGGTAGTCTGTGCACGCAACAGGGACAGTTCAGGACACGGGTAGTCTGTGCGCACCTAACAGGGACAGTTCAGGATTCGGGTAGTCTGTGCGCACAACAGGGACAGTTCAGGACACAGTCTGTGCACACAACAGGGACAGTTCAGGACACGTGGGAGGTCGGTGCGCACAACAGGGACAGTTCAGGACACGGGTAGTCTGTGCGCACAACAGGGACAGTTCAGGACACGGGTAGTCTGTTCACACACCAAGGGCAGTTCATGGTTTCAAGGGACACTCACGGTAGGCGACTTGCTGATGCTCAGCAGCAGGCAGCTCTCAGGGAGGTAGGCGACTTGCGGACGCTCAACAGCAGGCAGCTTCCAGGGACCCTCAGCAATGGACGGCGGCCCTCACAGTGGCCAGCTTCTCAAGGGACAGCAGTGATCGTCAGTCTAGCGATCAGCAGCAGGAGCCCTCACAGCGGCCAGCTCCTCCAGGGGCTTAGCGATCAGCAGCAGGGGCCCTCGCAGCGGCCAGGAACAGCAGCGGGGGTAGCATGGCTGCGGGGTCTGACCTTAGAACAGGGGGGCTCATGCAGAGCGCTCAGCGGGGATGCCTGCGGAGGCCCGGTCCCCACACTGACCTCCCACGACAGCAGTGGTGGCGGACCAAGGGAGAGCGGCCGGACGGCATTAGGAGGAAGGGAGAGAGAGAGCAAGCCTGGTCTCACGCTGGCGTTTTTAAAAGCCGCGCACAACCTTTCCTCGTTGCAACGGCCGGCCCAGCGCCGCGTTGCCTGGGTAACGAGGCATGCCCCCCTCACTCCAGCCACGCGCAGGGAGCGCGGCCTTTGTCTCTGGCGGGGTGCCGAGCGCGGGAAGCCCTGCACCTGCCGGGGACACACAGAGACCTCCCAGCGGCCCCCCGCCGGGATTTCCTGGCGAGGGGGGGTCACAGTGGTCCCCTCCCTTCATCCTGCTTCACGACTGTGTGCGGTGAGTGGAAAGAGAGTGAGCCGGGCGCATGTGACACTGATTCCCACCTCTCACAGGATGAGAGGGGGGAGAGGTGGGGAAGCTGCAGTGAGGGAGAAGAGCAAGCCTGGCACACCGTGACAAGGACCCAAGCTGATGGCAGACCTCAATATTCTATATTCTGCTAACTACCCTCCTATGTTAACACACCTTACTAATCTTATGACATCCTGGTCCAAACTACCCCTCTCATGGATGGGTTGTATCATGATTGTAAAAAATGACAATTCTGCCCCAAATATTATACCTTTATTGGGTCCTACATACAGTCAGGTCCATAAATATTGGGACATCAACACAATTCTAACATTTTTGGCTCTATACACCACAACAATGGATTTGAAATGAAACAACAAAGATGTGCTTTAACTGCAGACTGTCAGCTTTAATTTGAGGGTATTTACATCCAAATCAGGTGAACGGTGTAGGAATTACAACAGTTTGCATATGTGCCTCCCACTTGTTAAGGGACCAAAAGTAATGTGACAATAGGCTTCTCAGCTGTTCCATGGCCAGGTGTGTGTTATTCCCTCATTATCCCAATTACAATGAGCAGATAAAAGGTCCAGAGTTAATTTCAAGAGTGCTATTTGCATTTGGAATCTGTTGCTGTCAACTCTTAAGATGAGATCCAAAGAGCTGTCACTATCAGTGAAGCAAGCCATCATTAGGCAGAAAAAAAAACAAACCCATCAGAGAGATATCAAAAACATTAGGCGTGGCCAAAACAACTGTTTGGAACATTCTTAAAAAGAAGGAACGCACCGGTGAGCTCAGCAACACCAAAAGACCCGGAAGACCACGGAAAACAATTGTGGTGGATGACCGAAGAATTCTTTCCCTGGTGAAGAAAACACCCTTCACAACAGTTGGCCAGATCAAGAACACTCTCCAGGAGGTAGGTGTATGTGTGTCAAAGGCAACAATCAAGAGAAGACTTCACCAGAGTGAATACAGAGGGTTCACCACAAGATGGAAACCATTGGTGAGCCTCAAACACAGGAAGGCCAGATTAGAGTTTGCCAAACGACATGTAAAAAAGCCTTCACAGTTCTGGAACAACATCCTATGGACAGATGAGACCGACATCAACTTGTACCAGAGTGATGGGAAGAGAAGAGTATGGAGAAGGAACTGCTCATGATCCGTCGCATACCACCTCATCAGTGATCATGGTGGTGGTAGTGTCATGGCGTGGGCATGTATGGCTGCCAATGGAACTGCTTCTCTTGTATTTATTGATGATGTGACTGCTGACAAAAGCAGCCGGATGAATTGTGAAGTGTTTCGGGAATATTATCTGCTCCTATTCAGCCAAATGCTTCACAACTCATTGGACGCTTCACAGTGCAGATGGACAATGACCCAAAGCAGACTGCAAAAGCAACCAAAGAAGTGGAATGTTCTGCAATGGCCAATCACCTGACCTGAATCCGATTGAGCATTTCACTTGCTGAAGACAAAACTGAAGGGAAAATGCCCCAAGAACAAGCAGGAACTGAAGACAGTTGCAGTAGAGGCCTGGCAGAGCATCACCAGGGATGAAACCCAGCGTCTGGGGATGTCTATGCGTTCCACACTTCAGGCTGTCATTGACTGCAAAGGATTTGCAACCAAGTATTAAAAAGTGAAAGTCTGATTTATGATTATTATTCTGTCCCATTACTTTTGGTTCCTTAATAAGTGGGAGGCACATATGCAAACTGTTGTAATTCCTACACCGTTCACCTGATTTGGATGTAAATACCCTCAAATTAAAGCTGACAGTCTGCAGTTAAAGCACATCTTGTTTGTTTCATTTCAAATCCATTGTGGTGGTGTATAGAGCCAAAAATGTTAGATTGTGTCGATGTCCCAATATTTATGGACCTGACTGTATATTGTATCTGTGTTCAAATAAAGTAGTCTACCTCCTGGTTTACTTCAGGACTGGTGTCGTCTAGTCTTGTATGGTCGGCTGTGGTGTCTGTGGTTGGTGTTCGGAGGGGGAAGCGGTATTCTAACGGAAGTACTCAAGCGCAGTCTGGGTCGGTTCCGTTACAGCTGTGTATGGTGTAGGGGCAAGAAGCCAAGGAAGATATGTATGGGGGAGGGGTGAGAAGCTGGGGAGAGATGTGTATGGGGGAGGGGTGAGAAGCTCAGAAGGGATGTGTATGGGGGAGGGGGTGAGAAGCTGGGCAGTGATATATATGGGAAGTGGTGAAAAGTTGGGAGAGGATATGTATGAGGGAGGTTTGAGAAGCTTGGGGGGATGTGTATGGGGGAGGGGTGAGAAGCTGGGGAGGGATGTGTATGGGGGAGGTTTGAGAAGCTGGGGGAGATGTGTATGGGGGAGGGGTGAGTAGCTGGGGAGGGATGTGTATGGGGGAGGGGTGAGTAGCTGGGGAGGGATGTGTATGGGGGAGGGGTGAGAAGCTGGGGAGGGATGTGTATGGGGGAGGGGTGAGAAGCTGAGGAGGGATGTGTATGGGGAGGGGTGAGAAGCTGAGGAGGGATGTGTATGGAGAGGGGTGAGAAGCTGGGGAGGGATGCGTATGGGGAGGGGTGAGAAGCTGGGGAGGGATGTGTATGGGGAGGGGTGAGAAGCTGGGGAGGAATGTGTATGGGGAGGGGTGAGAAGTTGGGGAGGGGTGATAAGCTGAGGAGGGATGTGTATGGGGAAGGGGTGAGAAGCTGGGGACAGTGTGCGGGAGGGGTGAGAAGCCGGGGACGGGTATGTATGGGGGAGGGGTGAGAAGCCTGTGACGGGTATGTATGGGGGAGGGGTGAGAAGCCGGGGATGGGTATGTATGGGGGAGGGGTGAGAAGCCGGGGACGGCTATGTATAGGTGTTCTGTCTCTCCAATCTAAGCATTGATAGTGTGATCTCTGTAGCTTACAGTTGTGATGAGATGGTGATAACTTCATCCTCAGTTGGATACCACAGTCAGTGACTCCATCGATAAGACATCTTGTAGATCTTGTGAAGTTTCTTCCATAAACTGAGAGAATCTTACAACAATGAACATTCGATCGGTCAAAAGATCATAATGTTTCTGCTTCTTGCCATGAGGCTAGAACTGCAATGCATTTCTGGGAAAGGGGGAGGGGCTATCTATACAACATTAAACCAAATAAACTTTAGTTCAAGTCCAATATAAATAATGAAGATTCTTTCCGGAAACATCTGCAAAACAAGAGGGAGGTGATCTGTGGGATCAGGGTATACAGGTGAAACTCTTCAAATGAGAATCTGGTGCATTCATTCATTGATTTCAGTGCAGCAACTTAAAAGGTGAAACTAATATATGAGACTCATTCCATGCAAAGCAAGATAGTTCCAGCCGTGATTTGTCATCATTGTGATGATTATGGCTTACAGCTCATGAAAACCCCAAATCCACAATCTCAGAAAATGAGAATATTCCATGCAATCAATAAAACAAGGATTGTACATAGAACAATATCGCACCTCTGAAAAGTAGAAGCTGCATATGTACTCAGTACTTGGTTTGGGCCCCTTTTGCAGCAATTACTGCCTCAATGCGGCGTGGCATGGAAGCTATCAGCCTGTGGCACTGCTGAGGTGTTATGGAAGACCAGGATGCTTCAATAGCGGCCTTCAGCTCTTCTGCATTGTTCGGTCTCATGTCTCTCATCTTTCTCTTGGAAATGCCCCATAGATTCTCTATGGGGTTCAGGTCAGGCGAGTTTGCTGGCCAATCAAGCACAGTAATCCCACGGTCATTGAACCAAGTTTTGTTGCTTTTGGCAGTGTGGGCGGTGCCAAGTCCTGCTGGAAAATGAAGTCCGCATCCCCATAAAGCTCGTCTGTGAAAGGAAGCATGAAGTGCTCCAAAATCTCCTGGTAGACGGCTGTGGTGACCCTGGACTTAATGAAGCACAGTGGGCCAACACCAGCAGATGACATGGCTCCCCAAATCAACACAGACTGTGGAAACTTCACACTGGACTTCAAGCATCTTGCAGTGTGCGCCTCTCCATTCTTCCTCCATACTCGGCGTCCTTGGGCCTCTCCATTCTTCCTCCATACTTGGGGTCCTTGGGCCTCTCCATTCTTCATCCATACTCTGGGTCCTTGGGCCTCTCCATTCTTCCTCCATACTTGGGGTCCTTGGGCCTCTCCATTCTTCCTCCATACTCGGGGTCCTTGGGCCTCTCCATTCTTCCTCCATACTCGGGGTCCTTGGGCCTCTCCATTCTTCCTCCATACTCGGTATCCTTGGTTTCAAAATGAGATGCAAAAGTTGCTCTCATCAGAAAAGAGGACTTTGGACCACTGAGCAACAGACCAGGTCTGTTTTTCTTTAGCCCAGGTAAGACGCTTCTGTCATTGTTTGTTGTTCAGGAGTGGCTTGACAAGAGGAATACGACATTTGAAGTTCATGTCCAGGATCCGTCTGTGTGTGGTGGCTCTTGATGCACTGACTCTAGCCTCAGTCCACTCCTTGTGAAAGTCCCCAACACTTTTGAATGGCCTTTTCCTGCCAATCCTCTCCAGGCTGTGGTCATCCCTGCTGCTTGTGCACCTTTTTCTTCCACACTTTTCCCTTCCACATAACTTTTTATTAATGTGCTTTGATACAGCACTTTGGGAACATCCAGCTTCTTCTGCAATGACCTTTTTGAGGCTTTCCCTCCTTATGGAGGGTGTCAGTGATGGTGTCTTTCCCATGATTGTGATTCCTACTGAACAAGACTCAGAGACCATTTAAAGGCTCAGGAACCCTTTGCAGGTGTTATGGCTTAATTATCTGATTAGAGTGGGACACTTTGAGCCGAGAATATTCCACCTTTTCACAAAATTCTCATTTTCTGAGATTGTGGATTTGGGGTTTTCATGAGCTGTAAGCCATAATCATCACAATGATGACAAATTACGGCTTTGCATGTAATGAGTCTATCTCATATATTAGTTTCACCTTTTCAGTTGCTGCACTGAAATAAATGAAATTTTGCACCATATTCTAATTTTTAGAGTTTCAACTGTATACTCCACAATTCTCCCATGTGGACACCTCGTAAGTGGTTTTCCAGTATAGACTCCCAGTTTGGGGAACTCATTTAGAAGAAGCCGTCAGCTAGAATCACACTCACTACTCTACAGTATGGTGAAGACCAAGGAGGCCTAGCAATACCAAATGTTAGACTTTATATTATATCTGCCCAACTTCAACATCTTACCAGGTGGGACTTCGTAGACACATTAGATCCCATCCATCGGTTTCTACTTCCATCAGATACAGATTTCACATCACTCTCACACTTGTTAATGGGCTTCAGATGGCACCAGTGGGAAAGGAATGATCTCTCATCTATTTATTCCAGTCTTTTGATTCTAAGAGAGAGTGGTGGGAGGTGATTGTGACCTCCATACCTCTCATCTCTCTGTCCTCTTCACAGAAACTCAGTCATTTCTTTTGCATAGATCATTCAGGACTCCAGCTCAATTGTTCAGCTAGGACAGGAGGGATTTCCCCTTAATACCCCAATTGTAGTGTTGATGTCGGGGATTTGATACACATGTTTTGGAGATGTCCAAAATTATTCAAAAAGTGGAACGATATGACCAGTATTATAATGTTGATGTTCAATATTCCTCGGGTGTGCCTCTTGGTCTCTTTACTTTATGGAGGGAGACAGTACAGTAACAATACAGTTCAGTACAAGAGGGATTAGAGGGCCCTGCTCCTTGGAGCTTACAATCTAGGAGAGAGGGGATAGTGGTACAAGAGGTAATTAGCTGTGGGGGATGGAGTGGTTGGGGGAGTAGGGGATTCCAGTAGTTAGCTGGGGTCGGGGTAGGCTTCCCTGAAGAGATGAGTTTTCAGAGTGCGCCTAAAAGTGAGCAGAGGAGGCGATAGCCTGATAGCTTGGGGTAGGGAGTTCCAGAGGATGGGGGAAGCCCGTGAGAAATCCTGGAGGTGAGCATGGGAGGAGGAGACAAGGGAGCTAGAGAGTAGGAGGTCTTGCGAGGAGTGGAGAGTACGGTTTGGGTCGTATTTAGAGACAAGGTCGGTGATGTAGTTGAGGGCAGTGTTATGAACGGCTTTATACTTCAGTGTTAGTGTTTTCAATTTTATCCGCTGGGCAATTGGAAGCCAGTGAAGGGATTGGCAGAGAGGGGTGGAGGATACTGAGTGGAGGCCAGTGGAGGGATTGGCAGAGAGGTGGCTGATACAGAACGGTTAGTAAGGTGAATGAGTCTGGCAGCAGCATTCATGATGAACTGGAGTGGAGATAGTCTGCGATGAGGTCGGCCAGTGAGGAGGGAGTTACAATAGTCAAGGCGTGATATAATAAGGGAGTGAATGAGTTGCTTAGTGGTTTTCGAGGTTAGGAACGAGCATATCTTGGAGATGTTGCGGAGGTGAAGTCTACATGAGTTTGTCAGTGATTAGACCTTGGGCTGAAAGGACAGATTGGAGTCTAGGATGACACCTAGTACCCTGGCATGAGGGGTGGGACTGAAAATCACTAAGCTCTTCTCTGAAGCTCACCTTACCACCTGCCCCCTGGATCCTGTCCCTACACAACTCCTACGATCACCATCCTCCTCCATCCTACGCTCCCTCACCCACATCTTTAATCTTTCCCTCTCTACTGGCACATTGCCCTCCCCTCTGAAGAATGCGCACATCACTCCCATACTTTAAAAACCCTCCCTGGATCCCTCTGACCTAAACAACCTAAGACCCATCTTCCTGCTGCCATTTACATCCCAACTCTTTGAATGCTTAGTCTATAATCACCTGAGTTCCCACCTCACCGACAACAACCTCCTTGATCCCCTACAATCTGTCTTCCGTCCCCTACACTCCACTGAAACCGCCCTACTCAAACTCACCAATGACCTGCTAGCCTCCAAAGCCAATGGCCACTACTCAGTCCTCCTACTCCTCGACCTCTGCAGCTTTCGACACGGTCAACCACCCCCTCCTCCTCAAAAAACTATACTCTTTTGGCCTCAGAGACTCCGCTCTCTCCTGGCTCTCTTCCTATCTATCACAACGCTCCTTCAGTGTTACCTATAATGCTGCCACCTCCCCCTCTCTGTTGGGGTCCCTCAAGGTTCTGTCCTTGGGCCCCTTCTCTTCTCCATCTACACCTCCTCCCTTGGTCAACTGATACACTCTCACGGCTTCAACTACCATCTCTATGACGATGACACTCAAATCTATCTCTCTACTCCCCGTCTCACCCCTTCAGTCTCCGCCCGAATCACTAGCCTTCTGAACGACATATCAGACCGGACATATCAGACTCCAATTCCTCAAATTAAACCTTGCCAAAACCTTGCTCCTAGTTTTCCCCCCAGCCTGTGCCCCCCTGACCTCTTCATCATGACCAACAACATCACCATCAGTCCCACCCCGCAAGCCAGAGTATTAGGTGTCATTCTAGACTCCAATCTGTCTTTCCAGCCCCAGGTCCAATTGCTGACAAATTCATACAGACTCCACCTCTGTAACATCTCCAAAATACGCACGTTCCTAACTCCAGAAACTACAAAGCAACTCATTCACTCCCTTATTATATCACAACTTGACTACTGTAACTCCCTCCTCACCGGCCTACCCCAACACAGGCTATCCCCACTTCAGTCTATCCTGAATTCTGCAGCCAGACTCATCCACTGTGTACTGTCTCCCATTATAATGTACAGCGCTGAGCAAACTGTTGGTGCTATACAAATACTGTATAATAATAGTGTTGTTGATCTTGATGGAAAAGTCGGGAGGGGGGGGGGGCACGGGTTGGGGGGAATACTAGAAGCTCAGTTTTGGAAAGGTTGAGTTTGAGGAAGTGGAGTGACATCCAGTCCGATATGTCACTTAGTAGGGTGGTGATGCGATTGGAGACTGAGGGGGTGAGGTGAGGGGTAGAGAGATAGATTTGTGGGTCATCGGCATAGAGATGGTAGTAGAAGCCGTGGGAGTTTATCAATTGGCCAAGGGAGGAGGTGTAGATGGAGAAGAGGAAGGGTCCGACGACAGAACCTTGAGGAACCCCGACAGAGAGAGGGAGTGAAGGGGATGTGGCAGCGTTATAGGTAACACTGAAGGAGCGCTGGGATAGATAGGAGGAGACCCAGGAGAGAGCGGAGTCTCTGAGACCAACTACATTGGAGACCCATACTTGAGGTATGATCCTGGAGACACGGGCCTCATTGAACGGTGTCAGATATCTATGTATGTACTGGGGGGAGTTACTTGCCGTGTACAGCTGAATTGTTCTAGGCTGTTTCTTCTTTTCTCTGTTCATTTGTTTATAAAAGGTAAAAGTGACACCATAGACAAAGCAAGTTATTGTTCTGTATGATCTGTAACAGTGCCACAACTGCCTATACGTGAGAATGTATGACTCCATTGTCTGGGCTGAATGTTGGGAATACTGTGCGCACTTAGAAACTTTGTTAATAAAATCTATTTGATTAAAAAAATACTGTAGATAATGCTGTACATATTCTTTCTATTCATAAGATATATTTAGTAATGAACATTAAAAATAGAAAGCAACTTTATGTAGGCCTTTATATACAATTCTTTTTTCTTTCTCTACAGGTAGATTGATGAACCAGGTTTTAGGACATTTTGGTCTTCATGAATACAGCTGAGTCACATGGAAAATAAAACACATGGATGTCTTAATTGACTGAAAGTCTTTACTGCAGTTCACTGGAGGATTCACACGGGATACAAGTCATATCTGTGTTCTAAAAGTCATGGTTTGGATCCTCTTCCACATTGATCCAGCAGGAGAAAGGTAATTTCAGTGTTCTGGAAGTGACAATGGCTTTACAATAACGTCCAACCCAAGTATACATAAGAGGAGTCATTTCAAACTACTTGTTTGGAGATTTTACAATGGAGAGAAAATATATCATACACCAAAAGGCTTGCAATGGAGGGAAGTCATATCATTGTTCTGAATGTGATAAAGCTTTTACACGGGAGTCACATCTTATCACACACCAGAGGATTCACAATGGAGGGAAGTCATATCAGTGTTCTGAATGTGATAAAGCTTTTACTCAGAAGTCACATCTTATCACACACCAGAGGATTCACACTGGAGAGAAGTCATATCAGTGTTCTGAATGTGATAAAGCTTTTACTCAGAAGTCAAATCTTATCACACACCAGAGGATTCACACTGGAGAGAAGTCATATCAGTGTTCTGAATGTGATAAAGCTTTTACTCAGAAGTCACATCTTATCACACACCAGAGGATTCACACTGGAGAGAAGTCATATCAGTGTTCTGAATGTGATAAAGCTTTTACAGCGAAGTCAAATCTTATCACACACCAGAGGATTCACACTGGAGAGAAGTCATATCAGTGTTCTGAATGTGATAAAGCTTTTACAGTGAAGTCAGATCTTATCAGACACCAGAGGATTCACACTGGAGAGAAGCCATATCAGTGTTCTGAATGTGATAAAACTTTTACAGTTAATGCCGGTCTAATTTATCACCGGAGGATTCACAAATTTCTTCATTGATTAAATTCTGGAATAAAAGGGATATTAAAGAAGTTTCAGGTGTCACAAGTTAGTTTCACATCCCCAATGTCATCCCACAAACTAGAGAAAGGAAAAGATATAATGCTACTTTAAAAGACACAAACTAAAATCTGAGCAAACTGGAATGTAATGATCGGATGAACTGAGTTTAGTGCTTATGTCCATCAATACACAACTAGAAGGGATTTGAATATTTTATCTTTTGACAATCTTTTTAAGATAAGCATCAATAACTGAATAGCTTCCCTCATGATTCTCATCTTTATCTTTTTTATGGAGCTTTGACTGAACATGCAATGCATTTTCATGATTCACCAACTGAGTTGTGTTTCCAAGCATTTTCTTCATTTCTGGATCCTGAGGTAAAACATGCCCAACACTGCCTCAGTACCAGAGACTAGGATGGGGTCTATTGTCATCTTACCAAGTCTCTGAAGCCTCAGTGGGAGAGTCCATTCCAGGTTCTTCTGACTATTGATACATGATCAGTCAGGCTTGAGGTCTCCAGCTAAGCCCACCTTGGCCACTCCTCCCATTACATGTTCCATCTCCTCTCCCATTATCAATGCCTTCTTTCCACATTTCATCTCTCATTAATATTATTATTATTATTATACAGGATTTATGGCGCCAATAGTATGCTCAGCGCTTTACAATATAACGGGAGACAATACAGCAACAATACAGTTCAATACAAGAGGGATAGGAGGGCCCTGCTCCTCGGAGCTTACAATCTAGGAGGGAGGAGCTAGTGGTACAAAAGGTAGTAACTGCGGGGGATGGACTGGTAGGAAGAGTAGAAGATTCCATTATTAGCTGAGGGCAGGATAGGCTTCCCTGAAGAGAGAGGTTTTCAGAGATCGCCTAAAAGTGAGCAGAGTAGGCGATAGTCTGATAAATTGGGGTAGAGAGTTCCAGAGGATGGGGGAAGCTCTGGAAACGAGCATGGGGGGAGGAGACAAGGGAGCAAGAGAGCAGGGGATCGTGCGAGAAACACAGGACGGTTTGGGTGATATTTGGCGACAAGATCGGTGATGTAATTTGGGGCAGAGTTATAAATGGCTTTATATGTTGTTGTTAATGTTTTGAATTTTATTCATTGGGCAATGGGAAGCCAGTGGAGGGATTGGCAGAGAGGGGTGGAGGACACTGAGCGGAGGCCAGTGGAGGGATTGGCAGAGTGGGGTGAAGGACACTGAGTGGAGGCCAGTGGAGGGATTGGCAGAGAGGGGTGGAGAACACTGAATGGAGGCCAGTTGTTAGGATCCGCCAGATGGTGCCTCAGGCTGCCAGCTGACAGACCTACCCAGAGCGTGGAGTCTAAGCCCGGTCTGTGCTTTCACCAGGGCCCCAGATGGTGGGGATGGACTTGTAACAGACCCGGGCCAGGTCACGACCTCCAAGCAGGCCCACCAGTGGCAGAGGAAGCCTCCGGGGACCTATGCAGGTACCGGGAGAGCCAGATGTGAAGAGGATGGCGGACCTAGCAGGGTGGTCACGGGCCGTGGTCCCGAGGGGGTAAGCGGAGTACCGAATCGGCAGGCAAAGAGTAGTCAGGTCACACGCAGGGTCAGCAGGGTAAGTCAGTCTGTAGAATGGTCAGACAAGCCGGGGGTCAGAGTAGGAGAAGGCAGAGTAGTCAGGGCAATCCGGGTCAAATCACATGAGAAGGCAGCGTAGTCAGGGTCAATCAGGGTCACTTAACAGGTACAGGAACTCAGGATCACAGATAGACCTTGCGGCAATCTGTGACAGTGCAGGGCATCTTTAAATAGTGCGCCCTGCATTGTCATTGGCCGGCCAGGACGCGCCCCCGGCTGTCATTGGATGCCTGAGGCGTGCCCGCGGCTCCTACTGCGCATGCGCGGCATCCTGTCAGCCGCGGCTCGCCGGGACCTAGTGCCTGTGTCCCGGCGTGATCTGCCGCCAGTGCGCATGCTCCGGGAGGGGGGCCACGGTCGCTGAACCCAGAGCCGCGATCCCTGACACCAGTGGAGGGATTGGCAGAGAGGGGTGTAGGCCAGTGGAGGGATTGGCAGAGTGGGGTGAAGGACACTGAGTGGAGACCAGTGGAGGGATTGGCAGATAGGGGTGTAGGCCAGTGGAGGGATTGGCAGAGTGGGCTGAAGGACACTGAGTGGAGGCCAGTGGAGGGATTGGCAGAGAGGGGTGTAGGCCAGTGGAGGGAGTGGCAGAGAGGGGTGGAAAACACTGAATGCAGGCCAGTGGAGGGATTGACAGAGAGGGGTGGAGGGATTGGCAGATAGGGGTGTCTGATACAGAACGGTAAGTAAGGTGGATGATGGCAGTAGCATTCATGATAGACTGAAGAGGGGATATCCTGCAATGAGGAGGGAGTTACAATAGTCAAGGCGAGATATAACAAGGGAGTGAATAAGTTGCTTAGTGGTTTCCGAGGTTAAGAACGGCCGTATCTTGGAGATGTTGCGGAGGTGAAGTCTACAAGATTTGGACAGCGATTGGATTTGGGAATGAAAGGACAGATGGGAGTCTAGGATTACACCTAGTACCCTGGAATGAGGGGAGGGACTGATGATTGTGTTATTGATCTTGATGGAGAAGTCAGGGGTAGGGGCACGGGCTGGAGGGAATACTAAGAGCTCAGTTTTGGAAAGATTGAGTTTGAGGAAGTGGAGTGACATCCATGCTGATATGTCGCTTAGTAGGGTAGTAATGCGAGAGGAGACTGAAGGGGTGAGGTGAGGAGGAAAAAGATAGATTTGTGTGTCATCAGCATAGAGATGGTACTTAAAGCCATGGGTGTTTATCAAGTGACAAAGGGAGGAGGTGTAGATGGAGAAGAGTAGGGGTCCAAGGACGGAACCTTGAGGAACCCCTACAGAAAGAGGGAGTGGAGAGGAGGAGACAGAGTTAAAGGTATTGCTGAAGGAGCACTGTGATAGGTAGGAGGAGAACCAGGAGAGAGCGGAGTCTTGGAGGCCAAGAGAGTGGAGTTTTTTGAGGAGGAGGGGATGGTTAACCGTATCAAAAGCCGCGGAGAGGTCATGTAGTAAGAGTAAGGAGCAGTGGCCATTGGTTTAGCAGTTAGTAGATCATTAGTGAGTTTTAGTAGGGTAGTTTCAGTGGAGTGTAGTGAGCGAAAGCCAGACTGTAAAGGGTCAAGAAGGTTGTTGTTGGTGAGTTAGGAGCTCAGGCGATTGTAGACTAAGTGTTCTACTAGTTTAAAGGTAAACAAGAGCAGGGGGACGGGTCTTAAGTTGTTCAGGTTGGTGGGGTCCAGGGAGGGCTTTTTAAGTATGGGAGTGATGTGCGCATGCTTTAGAGGGGAGGGGAAGGCACCAGTAGAGATGGAAAGATTGAAGATTAAGGGAGCAAGGGATTGAAGATGTAAGGGATGGAAGAAGAGGTGACCGTAGTAGTTGTGAGGGGACAGGATCCAGGGGGCAGGTGGTGAGACAGGCTTCTGAGAAACCTTGTCTGGCAGCATGGAGGGAGGAATTGTATGTGAAGAAAGCAGATTTATATCGGGTGAATGCTTGGTGAGATTTGGTTTTACGCCACATTCGCTCCAGCACACGACTATGTCGTTTAAGATCTCTGGTGTTGTCAGTCTGCCAAGGTTGTAATGGTTGGGGCCTGATGCTTCATGTTGTTAGGGGAGCAAGTGAGTCTAATGTGGATGAAAGTGAACTGTTGTAGACAGCAGTGGCCAGGTCAGGGCAGGACAGGGGAGAGATTCTGTCATAGAGGCGGTCAGTTGCAGAGTGGAAAGGAGAAGGGTTCAAGTTGTGAAGGTTTCTGCAGGTAATTGCTGCTTGGAGGGATAGGTGTTTGAAGATGAGGAGACTGTGAAGGTGATGACATTGTGATCATAGAGAGGAAAGGGGGTGTTTGTGAGGTTGTAGGATATCTTCTCATGGGTGACAACCTTTCAGGCAGGTCTGTGTCTGTGACACCAGCTAGAAAGAAGTCTCTGTTCAGTGAGAAAACAACATCCCAAGCTGATGCAGGCCTTCCAATACTGAGTTACTGCTGATTTAGGGGATGTATTCAGCAGTAAAACGTAAGCCCAGCTGGCCACTTGTGTTCCATGTGGTTCTGCCAAATGGGATTCCATCAGGTGAAGATCAGAAATCCTTGTTCCATGTTTTCTCTTTCCAGCTATTACTCCTCTCCATAGACTAATCACACAATACAACTGCCAGAGATCTGAACTTACAAAGTGCTGAGTGTGCGGTCATATTCCTACCACTTCTTCCGGGGGACTGACATTCCTCTGATTGGGGTTCACAATAATCACTCTGAGTGCACACATCTCTTTTTGGTGGAAAGTTTGTAAAGAAAACTTCTTCTCCCTGGAAATATTACAACGTTGGCACCAAAGTGTAACTATGGGCAAAATCAGTAATGACATTAATAATGAAATCTGTCATTAGCAGAGCAGGTTTTGTTTTTCTGAGTCTCCTATTGTATTATTTTTTGTTGTCCCTCCCAGTAGATTTTCTTTGTCTACTTCCTGTAGAAGGCCAAGTCTTTTGGGAAAAATGGCAGTTGGAGGGGTTGGGGCAAATCCTATAACAGTGCTGGTGGTGCTCACAACTGTCAGTCGTCATTCATATGGGGGGTTGGACCTTATAGAGAACCTGTTGCTGTAACTGCTGTAGAAGCGTTAGCTGAAGTTGGGCTTTACTTGTTGTGTGTCTTACTTATAATCTATCTAAGACTTCCCTGTACAGGGTGACAACGCTGCTGTGTAATGTTCCTCCAGAATGATCAGGGTTGTCACCCTGTTACAGAAGGTGGGAAAATAACAGATGTACAGACAGGACCAACAGCTGATACAACTATGTTGCAGAGGGAACTCTGGGAATGCTAATGACAGATTGCATTACACATTCAGTTAGCAGACTTCCTGCTGTTGGTCTGATGTTTGAATTGTGTTCTGATATTTACTGTCCTGCTGTAAAAGGTGTAAATGATCGCCCGCATGTTTCCTGTAGTAGCAGGGACTACAAACTCATATCAGGAATAGTAGGATGGGTACCTACCCAAGGGGGTCACCTTTTGGATTTGGGGGAAACATTTCACATGGTTTCTTTCCATTAATGACACCGACAAGGGGAGTCTCACTTCACTAACAATAGGAGAGCCAATCACAGGCCAGTAACATTTCATGGTGTCTCAATGTATTGCAGAATGTTTAATCCCCATTGGTCCAATGGATTCCTAGTCCTTCCAGATACATTGCTTCTTGTGTGGAAGGAGCACCCTAAAATGTCTTCCCTTCAATTCCACCCATAGCTGTACTTTAGGTGATGTTGCCCCTCCCCCATATCTGTAAGGGAAAGCCTTAATTTCTCCCAATACTCCCCTGGCCTTCCAGTGAGAAGAAACATTTTCTCTGGAGTGGAGATGTTTTATGCAGTGAGCCCTTCATAGACGGGATGGGGAATCTAAGTAATCTAAGATGAGTAAAATGAACCGGTGTACTGGAGTCATGGATCAGATAACCAATGACACCATTGATGGTATAGCCGAGCTGACAGCAGAAGTGGCTCCATCACCTAAGGTGGTGTCACAGAACTACATGGTGGCTGACTATCTCTCAGAAGATCAAGGTGGAGCCTACAAACTGGTGTCGGAGAGTGTTGTACATTTATATTAGATCATGAGGATCTCAGAAGGAGATATCTACACAAGGTAAAGGAGTTCCAACAGTCACCTGGGTGGGGGGAAGTGGGATCCATTTTCTTGGATGGGTTTAGCTGGAACTTGGTTGAGTAATATGGTGGCTTTGCTCCTTAGGCCATTAGTTGCTACTATAGATTTGATGATAATTTTATACATTGTTGCTGTTGTGTGTTTTGCTGAGTTGATTTTGCTTTTTTATGCACATGATTACATTCACATTTTAGAACAGAAGATTACTTGCAACCCACAAACGTTTTGTTTTCTGAAGCAGAGACCCTGGAGAATATAATGGTGGTGGTTCCCATTTTCTATGTCACAGGATATTAGCACAGCTATTTGTCAAATGCATATTTTCTGTAAAAAAAATCCCACTAAAGATATTTTTAATACACAAAAAACACAATATATGACCCAATTTGTTTGGTGAAATGTAAAATATTGAGTTGGCATCAAGTATATAGATACCAAACATGCCAAAATTGTGCGTATTTGTGAAATGGTGACAAACTTCAGTACCAGAAATTGTCCATAGGTGACGCTTTAAAAGCCTTTACAGTCATCAGTTTATATAGTGAACCATGAATGATGGCCCTAGAGTTATTCCTCTCTCTCTGGTGTGTGCAGAGATATGTACAATGTGTAGTGTGATTGATGTTTTCCTACATAACCGCACCCAACCCTTGCAATTGCTCATGTATACGGGAACTGGGGGCTTTAAAATGTGTTTTGTGTGTTTTTTCATTTACAGTGTGTTACTTTACACTTTTCTTCCTCTGAACTTTATTATTGCCATATAGAGGGTTAATAGCCTCGCATGTGATAACATATTGCTGGTCACAGATCCTCTTTAAAGAAACACAAGAGGTCTATCAGACCCCTAATGTCACCTCTGGTCCCCAAAAAAGATAGTCAAGCACAGATCATGTTTGATCAGCTCCTTGAAGACACGAATGTACATCTGCCAAATCTATATCTGAGTAGACCATAGAAGCAGCATTAGAAAGAAATGTGAGCATGGCTTCAGTCAGGCGATGGTCCTGGTGGTCATGGTCTTGTTCTCCTTCAGGTCCTCTCACCTTGTAGATGGTGACATGGACTTGTGTGGGAATGAGCAGGAGGGGCTCGGGGTTCTCTTGTACCCAATCAGCTTTTTATGGATAAAAGATGAAAGTGTCTTCTGGGAAGTTACAGGGATTTGGATGTTTAGAGGGTTACATAAGTGGGTGGGGCTGGTATTAATGAGGGGCGTGTCATATGTTAATCAGTTTCTTAGCATAGATGATATAAATAGATCCTTGAAATGTAAACAATCTATCTCTTTCCTTCTGTTGTTAAAGTGTCACATATATATGATGAATAAAGTTGGATGATATTTTCACCGCACAATACCGTGGTCTGGGTTCTTCTACAACACATCCCCCCAAAAATGTCCTCTTCCAGTTCTAGGAGTCTGGTGGAATGGGACACAAGCTGATGGTATCTCTTAGGCCCCTTGTACATGGGGGGTCCGGCCCCTGTGGGTGCAATGCTGGCCTTATAATACACCTGGTAGGCAAAGCATCCAGCTCCGCTGCCTGCAGCCTGTCAAAGTATCAGGGAACGAGAAGATCACCACGACGCATAAATCTGCACATGCATAGGATTCCAACAAGACATAGAGGCAGGCGGGCACTAGGACCCAGGTGCGCCCGTCACCAATGACAGTGCTGGCAGGCACTAGGACCCAGGCGCACCTGTCAGTACCGGGCAGGCTATTTAAACCAGCTCTTGCAATGCTCACATTGCCGGTCTTATTCCTGTGTTCCTGTTCCTAGTGCCTGAGATTGCCTTTGTTGCCGAACCTGCCTGACCCGGATTATCGTGACTCTCTCCTGCCCTGATCCCTGGCTTGTCTGACCATTCTTCTGCTTTCTCCTGTTTACCTGACCTCCTGTTGCTGAACCTGGCTTGTGACCCGTTTATCCTTTTGCATGCTGATCTGTACCGTCTGCCTCTGCTGTTACCGACCTGGCCTGTCTGACTACGTTACACACTACCTCTTCACATCTGGTTCTCACTTATTACCTATCACTGGCAAATCCACCTCTACCACAGCTGGTTGAACTCGGGGGTCGCGACCTGGTCTCAGGCTGCTTCAAGTCCATCCCCACCATCAGGGGCTCTGGTGAAACAGCAGACTGAGGCTTAGATTCCACGCCCTGAGGGATTCAGGCCTGTGGGTCGCTAGAGGCTACTGCCAGTCGGTCCTTAACAGAACCATACGGCCATGACTGAGCCGGGAAGAGGTCCCTCACCCTGGGATGAGATATGCCAACACGTGGCGGCACTCACCCAAGCTGTCAAAACACTCCAAGAAAGCTACACCCACCTGGAGGGATGTATTCAGACCCTAACCATGCCAGCAACCACACCATCAGCTCCGGTTGATCCTACTCTGGCCAGGGGCCGCGCAGAACCTTCCGCTGGAGCAGTGTTCTCCATGCCTCCGCCAGAACCTCGAGTACCAACACCCGAGCGGTTCAGTGGGGATTGAGGGAAGTTCAGAGCCTTCCAGAATTCCTGTCTGCTGTACTTTGACCTACAGCCACTGACTTTTTCGTCAGAATCTGTAAAGGTGGAATTCATTATATCCTTACTCCAGGGGGAACCCCAAGGCTGGGCCCATCGCCTGCTGGAGAGTCGCCATTCACATCTGGACTCGGTTTCCTAATTTTTCAGAGCAATAGCAGAATTATACGATGACCTGCAACAAGCTGCTTCAGCCGGAGCAGTGCTACATACCTTGCAGCAGGGTCGCCGCGCAGCAGAGGACTATGCCTCAGAATTTAGGCGCTGGAGTGGGGACACCCAGTGGAATGACGCAGCTTTGCATTACCAATTCCGCCTAGGCCTATCTGAACCTCTAAAAGACGAGCTAGCCAGAGTAGGGGTACCTGACTCCTTGGAAGGATTGATAACTCTGGCAATTCAGATTGACCGCGTTCTTCAGGAACGGAGGTCTGAAAGATCCAGTCCAGGGTTAAAACCCACATGGATGCTACCACGGGTTCTGACCATTCCGAACTCCCCTACCAGTACTCGGAATCCGGAACCAGCAGAGGGAGCCGAACCAATTTGGGTTGATGCGGCCTTCCCTAACGTCTGAAGAGCGCCAGAGATGCCGGGTAAACAACCTTTGCCTATACTGTGGAGCAGCAGGCCATGTGGTACGTTCATGCCCGGAGAAATTAAGTAAGTGCTCTTCTCCTACTTTTTCTATGACTCGTGCTTGTGTAGATAAACCCTCTCTCTTAGCCATACCAATCTCATTTCAACTCCCCGGAAGAACCGTACAGGTGACGGCCATTATTGACTCAGGGGCCTGTAGTTGTTTTGTTGACCTCAATTTTGCAGCGCAACAGCAGATTCCCTTACTGACCAAGGAGCATGGCCTGAACATCCTCTTGGCTGATGGGACTCAAGTTAAGTCTGGGTTGGTAGATCGGGAGACCCCTCCTATATGCAAGAAGTCCTCCGCTTGGACACCATTGCGTCCTCACTATTCCCAGTTATTTTGGGGCTGCCTTGGCTACGTGCACACGACCCCCAAATTAACTGGAGAACTGGGTCAATTCAGTTTAATTCACCCTATTGCCAGGAACATTGCTACCCCAGGTCACCACCAGACACCCAGACTTTGCTTTGTATAAACACAGACACTGAGCTAGCACAAACGGTTCCTACAGCATACCACCACTACCTTGCTTGGAGGTCTTGGGGAACATGGTCTTCAGGGAGATGAATCAGAGGGAAGCCAGGACGTAACCTGCAGAGAAGGTGGTTGGTTGGTGAGGTCTTCCCCCGATCAGTGGTTGGAGTGGGATCCCCGGAGCGGGCATGGAGATGTGGTCGTCTGCCCAAGCTTGGCTTACACGTTGATGAGGCAACAGGAACATCTCACCACGGCATATAAGAGGCAGAGGAAAAAGAGAAGCATCAGGACATACACTCCCATTTCCTTCAACCAAGATCCGATGGAGAACAGGAAATCTCCCAATCCTCCCAAACCCTTGAACGGATTCCAACCCTCACTAGCTATAGCTCTAGCTTTTCCCTGTAGTTCACTAACTTTGTCCATATGGGCCTGGACCTTGTCATCGGTGTCTTCTATCCAAGTACAACAATCCTCTCCGATGAACTCACAGAACCCCCCTTTGGCGGCTAAAAGATAATCAAGGGCCATCTTCTCCTGAAGCACTAAAATTCCCATCTGCCGTTGTTCTTGGGCAATTTCTCTGACAGCCTCTACGGTCTCGTTAAACATACTATCCACGATGACAGAAAAATTGTTCAGGCGCTTCATAAGTTCTATTCCCCAACCTGTCCATGAGGGGAACCAAGCCCATGCCTGGTCGCCCTCAGAGAACAGCTCCCTGCGAACTCTCCCTGCCATCCTTACCTTCTTGTGGACCATCAACTCTTCATGATCCATCACTACATAGGATGCGAGGACTAGCTTTATGAGGGCACACAAACCTTTCGCGTTCTGAGGAAATGTTCTATAGGCTGCCGAACCACACAGAAAATAGTATGGACCTGTCAGAGTAGAGCAGGAGGAGTTCCTTGTTCGGCCTCTGGCACTGAGCAACAGTTGCACAGACTGGGGGATTGTTCCCTCAGTCTGCACATCACATCTGTCCTTCCAACAAACGTGGTCTGGTCGGTCAGTGTGGTTACTCAGAAGGGAAGTAGGTTAGTCAGATTGACAGTTATACTTCCCTCACAGGTGGTAGTGCCAACAAACTTGTTACCTGTGCCAAAGCTGATGTTAAAGCACACCTGAGGGCTGCCTAGCTGTCCAGTTACCCATAATGGACTGACGAGGGTCCTACAGGAGCTAGAGCTAATATTGGTGCTAAAACTGATGTTACCTGCTAAAAATGTGTCAAATGTCTACGTGGGGGCTGACCAGGGGTCCCTTGCTTTTTCATGCCGACGCGGATGTCATATAGGGCATGAACAGCGGCCATTGCGGACATGTGATGACTGGGTGGAGGCTTAGAGCATACCCAACAATTGGTTTTGTTGGCGGTTCTGGCTAAACGCAGATGCATTTTAAATAAAAGGTTGGGGTATCTGCCGTCTTTTCCTCCGTTCACACACATGTATGACATACAAACAAAAAGAAAAAGGAAAATGACACCCCTCATTCTCTGGTGTAGCTGAAAAGCTTCTTGCAGTGGCTTGCGTGCACCCAGTTGTCTCGTCCCTCGAGCTTGAGTGAGGTAGGTGTCGTCAGCTGGACTTGGTATGGTCCGGTGAACCGTGGTTCGAGTCCGGTTCTTTGATGTTTCTTTAGGACGACCCAATCACCTGGCTCAATAGGAAGAACACCTGTTATTGCATTTGGATCGGGGAGCGATTCGCAAACCCGATGGTGTATCTTCTGCAGCTCCCGTTGCAGAGATTGCATGTAACCTGTTAGTTGTGAATGCAAAGACGACAACTGTTGAGGAAAGTACAACCCTGTTTTGGGAGGTCCCCCAAACAACACCTCGTAGGGTGACAGCCCATGTGGTTGCCGAGGGGCATTCCGGATGGAATAGAGGGCAATGGGGGGACACTCAGGCTAAGGTTTTTGGATATCGGCCATGATGTTGGAGATCCTGTTTTTAAGGATTCCGTTAAGACGTTCAACCTTACCGCTACTCTCGGGGTGATATGGGGTGTGTCGCTGCTGACTCCAGTTCCACCAAAGAAATGCAGTCGTGTCCTTTGGAAGAGAGGTTAGTAGTGGACAAAGAAGACATGTTAGCAGAAGAGGTGTTAGTATTGTTAGTCGGGTTGCAAAATTTAGCACTGTCGTTGCTGTCCCCCCCCCCCCCCTTCTCATCTTCCAACACAGGAAGAAGAGAAGCTGGGTTAAGAATAGTGCATCGTTTGATGGTGAGGTTAGTAGGGGTTAGGGGGGCTTTCCCCTGAGAGGGGTACCTTGCCTTGGATGTTGTTAGGAATGGACTGGCCAGCAATGGTGGGACTCACCTGCCTTTTGATCTGCAGTACCAGGGCTGGCCAGCGGGTGCTCCCAGCAATCAGAGACTCAACCTTTCAGCCAGCTAACACCTGGAACTGATGATACTGGTGTATTTAAGGGATGGCCAGACTTGCAGACTCTGCCTTGGTGTTGTGTTTGTCCTGGGCCCTGTATCTGTCCTGCATCCTGTTTCTGTTCCTTTGCTGACTTCTCCTGCTCTGATCCTGGCTTGTGACCCTGACCATCCCTCTGTCTGACCCTCTGTACTACGCTGCTTGCTACCTGTTCTGATCCCTGGCTTGTGACCCGGACCATCCCTCTGCCTGACCCTCTGTACTATGCTGCTTGCTACCTGCTGAACCTGGCCTGTGACCCCGACCATTCTCCGCTTGCTCCCCCCGTACCTACCTGCCCAATTGATATAGACCCGGCCTGCCTGACGACGCTTGCATTGTATGTACTGTTATCTGTGGGTGGTTGGTTGGTTTGTTTGCACTGTATTATGTTTTAGTATTGCACTGCGTTTATGTTTGTTTGGTTAGTGTTAATAAATTATATTGTTTATATCATATCTGAAGTCTGCGTTTCCCTGCTTCAGTCACACACCTCTGGTCATACCCGGGAGCCCTGACATTACACCAAGGCCAATCCTGACCAGAAGTGGCTGCACAGGGAAGCCATCTTGGCTTGTTGATGGGAAGGATGGATCTGGATGAGGTTGTGTATTTATATCTGCTAGTGTTTGATGACAGGGAGTATGCTTATCAGACTCTGAAGGAGTATACTCGGGATGAACTGCTAGAATGTATACGGCTCGCTCATGTTCTAGTAGATCAGGGCACAGAGTTCTCTGAGGTGCAGCCATTGATTGAGGTTTGTGCAGAGTTGGTTTCATCTGGTACCCCCGAATGCAGGGATGAATTTTTGCCACCATTTAGTGCAGACCAGGTAGAGTCCCTGGTGTGGTTATTAGAGGATGATGTGGGTTACTTTCTGGAGCGTTATTCCACATGTTCACCACAGACACTAAGAGATTGTATAAACGCAGTGCAGTCATTGACCAGACAGACTTTGTGTAAGCTCAGCTTTGTTCAACCCCTACTGCAGACATGGACAGACTTGTTGCACCCAGCCTCAGTCAGCTTACAAAGACCCAGTCCTGCTTCTAACTCTACTCCTGTATTCCCACCAGCTCCTCCAGTTACAGCCCAGTATACCCTGCTATCTACCGCATGTCAGTACCCTGTTCCCACTCGCTGCACCTATCCTGCCTTTAACCCTGTAAAAAAGCCCTCTGTAGCAACTGCTCCCTCTCCTGTTCCATCCTCCAGTTCTTTTCTGTCTCCAGCTGCTCCATTCGTTTGCAGACCTGCGTTTACTTGCAGTGCTCCAGTAATTAAAACCAGAAAAAAGCGAAAATTCTTTCCAACCAATACCATCCTGCCAGTATCCAAACCGGTGAGCCTGCCGTCTGAGAACCTGCCTTCCGTGGTTCAGACTGATGCCTGTACGCAGCCTGATGCCTCTACTCGGCCTGAAGCCTCTACGCGGCCTGAAGCCTCTACGCGGCCTGAAGCCTCTCCTCAGCCTGAAGCCTCTACTCGGCCTGAAGCCTCTACTCGGCCTGAAGCCTCTACTCGGCCTGATGCCTGTGCTCGGCCTGATGCCTGTGCTCGGCCTGATGCCTGTACTCGGCCTGATGCCTCTACTCGGCCTGAAGCCTCTATGCGGCCTGAAGCCTCTCCTCAGCCTGAAGCCTCTACGCGGCCTGATGCCTGTACTCGGCCTGATGCCTCTCTTCAGCCTAAAGCCTCTACTCGGCCTGATGCCTCTACTCGGCCTGATGCCTCTACTCGGCCTGAAGCCTCTACTCGGCCTGAAGCCTCTACTCGGCCTGATGCCTCTACTCGGCCTGAAGCCTCTACCCAGCATGATGAACTGATCCAGCCTGACGATCCTATTAGGCGAGTTGACTCGATGCCCGCTGTTGATCCAGATGATCCGGTACCTGATCCGGTGCCCGCTGTCGTGCCAATTGACTCAGAGCCCGCTGTCGTACCTGGTGACTCGGTGCCCACTGCCTTGCCAGATGACGCGGTGCCCGCTGGCAAGCCAAATGACCTGATGCCTGGTGACCTAGTGTCCGCTGTCATACCTGATGACCCGATGCCCGCTGTCGAGCCAGACAATCCGGTACCTGATGACCCGGTGCCCACTGTCGTGCCTGTTGACTCGGAGACCACTGCCTTGCCAGATGACGCGGTGCCCGCTGTCGAGCCAAATGACCTGATGCCTGGTGACCCGATGCCCGCTGTCCAGCCAGACGATTCAATGTCTGCCCCAGTGCCCGCGGTCATGCCAGTTGACTCGGAGCCCACTGCCTTGCCAGATGACGCGGTGCCCGCGGTCGAGCCAAATGACCTGATGCCTGGTGACCCGATGCCCGCTGTCCAGCCAGACGATTCAATGTCTGCCCCGGTGCCCGCGGTCATGCCAGTTGACTCGGAGCCCACTGCCTTGCCAGATGACGCGGTGCTCGCTGTCGAGCCAAATGACTTGATGCCTGGTGACCCGATGCCCGCTGTCCGGTCAGACGATCCAATGTCTGACCCAGTGCCCGCGGTCATACCAGTTGACTCGGAGCCCACTGCCTTGCCAGATGACGCGGTGCCCGCTGTCGAGCCAAATGACCTGATGCCTGGTGACCCGATGCCCGCTGTCCAGCCAGACCATCCAATGTCTGACCCAGTGCCTGCGGTCATACCAGTTGACTCGGAGCCCACTGTCGTGCCTGGTGTCTCGGTGCCCGTCGCTCCGCCTGGGGGCCCGAGACCTGTTGCTCCGCTTGGGGGTCCAGCGCCCGCCGCTCCGCCTGGGGATCCGGCGCCCGCCGCCCCGCCTGAGGGCCCGAGACCTGTTGCTCCATCTGGGGGTCCGGCGCCCGCCGCTCCGCCTGAGGGCCCGAGACCTGTCGCTCCTCCTGGGGGTCCGGCGCCCGCCGCTCCGCCTGAGGGCCCGAGACCTGTCGCTCCATCTGGGGGTCCGGCGCCCGCCGCTCCGCCTGAGGGCCCGAGACCTGTCGCTCCGCCTGGGGGTCCGGCACCCGCCGCTCCGCCTGAGGGCCCGAGACCTGTCGCTCCACCTGGGGGTCCGGCGCCCGCCGCTCCGCCTGAGGGCCCGAGACCTGTCGCTCCACCTGGGGGTCCGGCGCCCGCCGCTCCGCCTGAGGGCCCGAGACCTGTCGCTCCACCTGGGGGTCCGGCGCCCGCCGCTCCGCCTGAGGGCCCGAGACCTGTCGCCCCGCCTGGGGGCACGATGCCTGTCGCCCCGCCTGGGGGCCCGGTGCCTGTCGCCCCGCCTGGGGGCCCGGTGCCTGTCGCTCCGCCCGGGGGCCCGGTGCCTGTCGCCCCGCCCGGGGGCCCGGTGCCTGTCGCCCCGCCCGGGGGCCCGGTGCCTGTCGCCCCGCCCGGGGGCCCGGTGCCTGTCGCCCCGCCCGGGGGCCCGGTGCCTGCCGCCCCGCCCGGGGGCCCGGTGCCTGCTGCTCCGCCTGGTGGCCCGCTGCCTGCTGCTTCGCCTGGTAATCCGATGTGCCTCTGCCTGGAGTCCTGCCCGATGTGCCTCTGCCTGGAGTCCTGCCCGATGTGCCTCTGCCCGATGTGCCTCTGCCTGGAGTCCTGCCTGATGTGCCTCTGCCGATGTGCCTCTGCCCGGAGTCCTGCCCGATGTGCCTCTGCCCGATGTGCCTCTGCCCGGAGTCCAGCCCGATGTGCCTCTGCCCGGTGTGCCTCTGCTCGATGTGCCTCTGCCCGGAGTCCAGCCCGGTGTGCCGCTGCCTGGAGTCCTGCCCGGTGTGCCAGTCTTTGATATCCCGCCAGTTGCCAGACCCGGGCGGTGGAACATTTTGCCCAGCTAGGACTGTTTGGAGCGTCCTGAGGCCGCTCCTTGAGGGGGGGGTACTGTTAGGAATGGACTGGCCAGCAATGGTGGGACTCACCTGCCTTTTGATCTGCAGTACCAGGGCTGGCCAGCGGGTGCTCCCAGCAATCAGAGACTCAACCTTTCAGCCAGCTAACACCTGGAACTGATGATGCTGGGGTATTTAAGGGATGGCCAGACTTGCAGACTCTGCCTTGGTGTTGTGTTTGTCCTGGGCCCTGTATCTGTCCTGCATCCTGTTTCTGTTCCTTTGCTGACTTCTCCTGCTCTGATCCTGGCTTGTGACCCTGACCATCCCTCTGTCTGACCCTCTGTACTACGCTGCTTGCTACCTGTTCTGATCCCTGGCTTGTCTGACCATCCCTCTGCCTGATCCTCTGTACTATGCTGCTTGCTACCTGCTGAACCTGGCCTGTGACCCCGACCATTCTCCGCTTGCTCCCCCTGTACCTACCTGCCCAATTGATATTGACCCGGCCTGCCTGACGACGCTTGCTTGTATATACTGTTATCTGTGGGTGGTTTGGTTTGGTTTGTTTGCACTGTATTATGTTTAGTATTGCACTGCGTTTATGTTTGTACTGTTAGTGTTAATAAATTATATTGTTTATAACATATCTGAGGTCTGCGTTTCCCTGCTTCAGTCACACACCTCTGGTCATACCTGGGAGCCCTGACACCCAGACTCAGATGGCACTAGCAGTACTAGTGAGACATCTTGGGTGTAGGGGTGTGGCATTGCATGCCGCCAAAGCCTAGGCTCCCAAATCTAAGCTAAAATGGAGCACAGGAGGGGGGGTGCAGAACAATCCCCAGGTTGCGGGGCAACCAAAATTTAACAGGTAGAGGGAGAAAGGATATCAATGGTGTTAACCGCAATGATAGTCAAAAAAGAACACCATTTGGTGTGTGTGGCAAAAAAAGGAAAAAAAAAGATAAGCGTTCAGTCCATGGTATCTTGTGAAGATAGGCCCGGAGACGAAAGACGCCCTCTTTTGTGGAGGCTGAGTTGACCTTCAGTTGTACGTGCGGGGAAGGACTTCCGCGGCGAGCAGGATGTGGACCTCCGCTTGGTGCTTTCTGAAGGCGTCGCTGGGGGATGTAGTTGTAGGATCTGCAAGGTGTCTAAAAGGTCCTCTGGAGTCTTGCAGGTGTAATCTCGGGTCTGGTATCGGAATCGCACTGCAAAGGGGAAGCTTCACCTATATGGTATAGCGTGTTGTTGAAGTACTTGTAGGTGAGGTTTCATAGCCCTGCGCTTGGAGATAGTTGTGGGGCATAGATCTTGGAATAATTGGTAGGTATGACCCTGGAACTGTAGAGATTCTGCGTTACTGCAGCTTGTAGGAGTTGCTCCTTGGTGCTGAAAAAGTGGAGCTTGGCTATGTCACGTGGCGGACCATCAGTGCGTCGTGATGCTAACGCCCTGTGAACTCTATCCAATTCTAATCTTTCGATTGGGATAGCTGGGGCAAGCTCTTGGAACAGAGCTGTTACTATTGATTGGACATCGACGATCGTTTCCGGAAGGCCACGGATACATAGGTATGAGCACCATGCTCGGTTTTCAAAGTCCTCCAGTCGTGTTAATAATGTTGCGTTTTCATCACGCAGGAGATCAAGGTCATCCGTATGTGTCTGAAGCGAGGCGTCAAGACCGTCTACTCTCTGTTCTAGAGTGCGTTGTCCTAGTTCACGGATTTCCCTAGATAGCGTGGCAGTGATGCGGTCCGAGGTTTGCTTCAAAGCTTTGTGTAGCATTTTTTCAAACCATGACAATAGGTCAGGGGGTGTAAGGTCAGGCGTCAGGGCTTTTCCAGGGACATCTGTCTCAGTGTCAGACTCACCCTCAGACGTGCAGGGATGGCTGGGCTGTGGATCCTGAAGGGCTGCATATGCCTCTGCCGCCTGCTTGCTTCCACGAGCTGGGGGGGTGGCCATCTTTGTGGAGGCCTTTGCCAGGGCCTCTTTGATTGTTTTGGTTGAAGGGGGGACCTGGTGCTGGGGTGCCCCCTTAACCATTTTGCTGCTTGTCAGGGGGGGGGGGCTGTTAGGCTGATCTCAGCCCCCCTGCTCTCTCTCCTCAGCCTCGGTGCTGTGTAGACAGCGGTGGGCAGGCCTGTGTATGGCTCACAATGGGGACAGAGTCCCCTGTTGGATTTCTCCGACCTGCTGCGGAGGATCCGCCGTAGACCAGGGTGGATCAGACCCTGGGAGGGTTGCTTTGGGGATCTGATCCCCCCCAGGCTGTATTGCGGGCCGGGACCCGCTGCTCCTCGGCACTGTCACCCGACGGGGAGACGGAGCCTCATCGGGACAGGTCCGTCCTGCCGGCCGCACATGCGAACTCTCCCCGGCGCCAGCATCCTTAGTGTGGACAGCCGGATGTGACATCATGTGGCTTCACAGCCGGCTGCCCACTGCACATGTGCGAGAAGCGCTGTGCTTTGTGAATGGCCCCGTAGTCTTCTCGGACCTGTCACGTGATCGTTTTTCAGAGATCGCCTAAAAGTGAGCAGAGTAGGCGATAGTCTGATAAATTGGTGTAGAGAGTTCCAGAGGATAGGAGAAGCTCTGGAGAAGTCCTGGAGATGAGCATGGGAGGAGGAGACAAGGGAGCTAGAGAGCAGGAGGTCGTGAGAGGAGTGGAGAGTACGGTTTGGGTGATATTTAGAGACAAGATTGGTGATGTAATTTGGGGTGGAGTTATAAATGGCTTTATATGTTATTGTTAATGTTTTGAATTTTATCCGTTGGGTAATGGGAAGCCAGTGGAGGGATTGAGGACACTGAATGGAGGCCAGTGGAGGGATTGGCAGAGAGGGGTGGCAGATACAGAATGGTTAGTAAGGTGGATAAGTCTGGTAGCTGCATTCATGATAGACTGAAGAGGGGATAGCCTGCAATGAGGTCGGCCAATGAGGAGGGAGTTACAATAGTCAAGGTGAGACATAACAAGGGAGTGAATAAGTTGCTTAGTGGTTTCCGTGGTTAGGAACGGCCATATCTTGGAGATGTTGTGGAAGTGAAGTCTACAAGATTTGGACAGTGATTGGATTTGGGACTGAAAGGACAGATGGGTGTCTAGGATTACACCTAGTAATCCTGTTATTGATCTTGAT
>NW_028320046.1:0-15746 GCF_062004578.1 Staurois parvus | reverse complement strand
GGGGGAAGGAATGAGAGGGGGGGGAGGAATGAGAGAGAGAGGGGGGGAGGAATGAGAGAGAGAGGGGGGGAGGAATGAGAGAGAGAGGGGGGGGAGGAATGAGAGAGAGAGGGGGGGAGGAATGAGAGAGAAAGGGGGGGAGAAATGAGAGAGAAAGGGGGGGATGAATGAGAGAGAGGGGGGGGGGAGAATGAGAGAGAGGGGGGGGGGGGGAGAATGAGAGAGAGGGGGGGGGGGGGGAGAATGAGAGAGAGAAGGGGGGAAGGCTACAGATATGCTTTGAACAGGACGCCCGCCCCAGTAGTAGTGAGTGTGGCCCCCAGCAGTGAATACCGGTACCGGTCGGTCCTGGGGCTCCCTTTTTATTGGTCTCCAGGTTCAGGATGGTCCCGCTAAGCACCTGGAACAAAGTCCGTACGATGAAACTTCCATGTGTGTCCTGACTGTACGGCAGAAACTTCTCCTTCACTTCTGAGCACAGACTGCGGATCAGATCCTCCATATCGGGGCCCGGTTCTCCCGGTTCTCCCGGTTCTCCCTCCTCCTCCTCCGTCTTCTCCTGGCTCTGAAATCGAGGATACTGTAGCAGCGCCGTCTGCATGACATGCGCCCCGCTGCGGTGCCAGCACACCTTCTGCCAGTGCCCACTGAGGACCTTCAGGAGCTGGCAGAGTTGGGAGGAAGAGGCCACAGCGAGCAGCTTCTGCAGGACCAGACTCCCCGACATGTCTGTGGCCAGAGCCAACTCATTACCCGTCACCTCGTTAAAGACGTTCCGGACAAACAGACCTGCAGGGAATCAGAGGCAACAGTAAGGCCACCTACCGGGTCAGACAAAGCAAACCGCATGGAGAATTCATCTTCCCTTACCCTGTTTTCATATTAAAGTGGACCTGTCAGTAACATTACATCTCTGCAGGAATGAATTCCTTACGTCACAATATACAGCAACAGTATCATTTCCTGACTCACTTTATAGGCCCCCTATTGGTTGGATCTGGTTTTTGTAATGTTATACTTACCTTTGTTTTAAGGCAGGTCATGTGACGCACAGTCTCCCTCGGGGACTAAGCGGAACCCGCCCCCTCGGGGACTCAGCGGCACCCACTCCCTCAAGGAGTCACACGTTCATTCAAGGACCCACAGTCACGCTCTTCCACGGAGACCCACAGTCACGCTCTCCCTTGGGGACCCAGCGGCACGCTCTCCCCTGGGGACCCAGCGGCACGCTCTCCCCTGGGGACCCAGCGGCACGCTCTCCCCTGGGGACCCAGCGGCACGCTCTCCCTCAAGGAGTCACACGTTCATTCAAGGACCCATAGTCACGCTCTTCCTCGCGGACCCACAGTCATGCTCTCCCTCGGGGACCCAGCGGCACGCTCTCCCCCGGGGACCCAGCGGCACGCTATTCCTTGGGGACCCACAGTCACGCTCTCCCTCGGGGACCCAGCGGCACGCTCTCCCTCGGGGACCCAGCGGCACGCTCCCTCATCGGCATGCTGTCCCTCATCTGTACCCGGCGGCACGCTCCCTCAGGGACCCGGCGGCACGCTCCTTCTGGGACCCGGCGGCACGCTCCCTGGGGGGGTGGGTCAATGACACCCTGCACTCACAGTATATCCTCTGTCTTCTGATTTTACCCTTGTAGACTAAGGACACCTTGTGGTGAAGGAGAGGTACTGCAGCAGGCTTTAAAAATATATCCTGGAATTGGGCTTTAATCCATATTCCCTGCCAGAGCCCACCTGTAAGTCCCATCTTGTTGGGGGCTCCTAGGCTGTGAGCCAATCACAGGAGTCTCCCTTCTCTTGCAATTGGCTCACGGGTATTGTCTGGAATACGGATTCTGAGTACCTGTCTACAACCTAAACACAGCCGCCATCATGTCATGGAAGAGGAAAGCGAATTTCCTTACTCCGGTCTTCATCAGATCCAAAGCCTTGCTGCAGAGTCTCCCCCACCCTGCGGAAATATCCCACCGACTTCGGGTCCAGGCGGGGGAGGGAATCCTCAGGCGGGCTTTTCCTGCTCTGCCCTGCAGATGGGTCGGTGGGCTGTGATGGACGGCCCTTGTCTGCCTTCTTCTGTTTCTTTGGTGGCCCTTCCCCCTGTCCAGCGGGGCCCGCATCCTTCCCCTTGGGCTGCTGATGTCTTTTCTTCCCTTTCTTCTTCTCCTCCGTCCCCATCGTGATCCGTCTTCTGGGAATCCAGGAACACAGCCGGGTTATCGATCCGAACCCAACCTAAAACAAACACAAGAAGGGCCACTTTTATCTGGAGATCCTGAGGGGCCACTACCTACAGAGGGGCACTGAGAGCAAAGCACTCACAATGTGTCTGCATGGGAAAATGCCCGCTGTGCCCATTATGAGGGGTTCCCCCCATCCCTGTGCTGAGTTCCCGGGTCTGTACGCCCGCCGTGCCCATTATGAGGGGTTCCCACCGTCCCTGTGCTGAGTTCCCGGGTCTGTACACACGCCGTGCCCATTATGAGGGGTTCCCACCATCCCTGTGCTGAGTTCCCGGGTCTGTACACACGCTGTGCCCAATATGAGGGGTTTTCACCATCCCTATGCTGAGTTCCCGGGTCTGTACGGCCGCTGTGACCATTATGAGGGCTTCCCACCATCCCTGTGCTGAGTTCCCGGGTTTGTACGCCCGCTGTGCCCATTATGAGGGGTTCCCACCATCCCTGAGTTCCTATGGCTCTGTATTATAATGTACTGTATACACACGGGGGGGGGGGGGATCTATGGTAGCACACTATTGGTATTGTACATTATTCTAGTACTATAGATCTGATATCCTCCCCTCCATAGGACTATGGTGGGATCTCAGGCCCCCAGCCCCCTCCATGTGACGGGTACACTATGAGGAGCTCAGGGATGGGGGTGATCACAGCCCTGCACCCCTCGTACCTCTCAGCAGTCACCATCCAGGAACTGGGCACATGTGGTGGAGTCGCAGAGTGATGACATCACCGCCTCTGTCCCCGCCCCCTGCACTGTGTGCTGATCGTACAATGTAACACGCGGCGATCGGAGTATTTCCTATCAGAGGATCAGGCGGGTCCTGTCTCCAGTCGCCTCTCTAGTCATTCTTTGATCCAAAAAAAATCATTTAAATTCCTTAAAGTAGATGTACCCTCTACCTGTGTAACATGGAGTGTGCTCTGTGTAACATGGAGTGTGCTCTGTGTGTCATGGAGTGTGCTCTGTGTAACATGGAGTGTGCTCTGTGTAACATGGAGTGTGCTCTGTAACATGGAGTGTGCTCTGTGTAACATGGAGTGTGATCTGTAACATGGAGTGTGATCTGTAACATGGAGTGTGATCTGTAACATGGAGTGTGATCTGTAACATGGAGTGTGCTCTGTGTAACATGGAGTGTGCTCTGTAACATGGAGTGTGCTCTGTGTAACATGGAGTGCGCTCTGTCACATGGAGTGTGCTCTGTGTAACATGGAGTGTGATCTGTAACATGGAGTGTGCTCTGTGTCATGGAGTGTGCTCTGTGTCATGGAGTGTGCTCTGTGTCATGGAGTGTGCTCTGTAACATGGAGTGTGCTCTGTGTCATGGAGTGTGTTCTGTGTCATGGAGTGTGCTCTGTGTCATGGAGTGTGATCTGTAACATGGAGTGTGATCTATAACATGGAGTGTGCTCTGTAACATGGAGTGTGCTCTGTGTCATTGAGTGTGCTCTGTAACATGGAGTGTGCTCTGTAGCATGGAGTGTGCTCTGTAACATGGAGTGTGATCTATAACATGGAGTGTGCTCTGTGTGTCATGGAGTGTGCTCTGTAACATGGAGTGTGCTCTGTGTCATGGAGTGTGATCTGTAACATGGAGTGTGATCTATAACATGGAGTGTGCTCTGTAACATGGAGTGTGCTCTGTGTCATGGAGTGTGCTCTGTAACATGGAGTGTGCTCTATGTCATGGAGTGTGCTCTGTGTCATTGAGTGTGCTCTGTGTCATGGAGTGTGCTCTGTGTCATGGAGTGTGCTCTGCGCCCCTTGGTACACCCCTTGGTGGGAACAGCATTCCCAGATAGCAGCGACCTCTCAGCAGGATAATGCTCCCCGCCACAACACAAAAGTGGTTTGAGGAACACAAGTTTGAGGTGTTGACTTGGCCTCCACATTCTCCAGATCTTAATCCAATTGAATTCCTGTGGGATGTGCTGGAAAAACAAGTCCGATTCACAGAGCCCCGCACCTCCCAACGTAAAAGGATCTGCTTGGTGCCAACAGCATACCTTCAGATGTCTACTGGAGTCCATGCCTCAGTGGGTCAGGCCTGATTGGGTGGCAAAAGGGGGACCTACTCCGTATTAGGGGGGTGGTCATATTGTTATGGCTGATTCAGGGGTGGACTGACCATTTGGAAACTCGGGCACTGCCTAGGGTCAGTAGGGGGCCCCACGAGATGCCCCTGGTACCTTTTTCATAGGCTTTGAGTTTGGGCAAGGACACAGGGGCCCCATGATCCCCTATTGCCCGGGGGGCCCATGAGTTGTCAGTCCGCCCCTGGGCTGATTGGTGTACGAGTCGCAGCACAGGTCCACCTCCATGCTGCCACATAAATGCGTGCGACTGTCAGGAAGATCTTAAAGCGTATCTAAACCCAAGAAGAAAAATGTTCCATGTGTCGGTCTAACAGTTCTTAGATGTGGCGGCTGCATTCATTTTCTTTTTTTCAGGTTCCGAACCTTTTAGAACAAGTAGCAGTTGATCCTGCCAGGGAAAGCCGTGTCCTTGTCACTTCCTGTGAGCTGAATGGAAATCACAAAGAGCCTTGGTGTAAAGTATACTGCAGGGAGCTCTTCACCATTGTGTCCAGGGCCAAACCATGGCAGGTAATCGCTCCTTGTCTGAATACATGCGAGCCGTCAGCCTCCCATTGCTTTCTGTGGGGTTGCCGCCTGCAGTTAATGGCAGTGAACCCCCCACATGTAATGGCTAATTGTCCCATTTACAAGTGAGAACGGGGACTTTGTTGAACCCGTGTTTTGGCCATGAAGAACAAAGCATCTGGGGAAGACCCTACTAGGTTTAGTGGTGGCCCCACTGGCTGCACACATTCCTTCATCACATTTGGTGAAGAATACCCCATAGAGCGAGTTCCTCCCCTCCTCCATGTAACAATGTTGGTTCTAGGCCATTCCGGCACATAAGATGGGAGCAGCAGACAGTCCTCAGCCCTAGTAACTTGGCGCTTATACAGGGCTTCCTGGTGCTGTGGACAAATCGAAATCCTGGACCTGATGATGGTCTAAAACAGCTGTGGGAGCCAACCCAACGGGAGCCTGTTGCTTTACTCTGCAAGCAAATAAACTCTATGTGGTCATTAGTTTGTGGAGCCCTGACCATCACCACCTCTAGGAGCTTGCTGGACATCCCAATACCAAATCATAGGTATTATTATGGAGTTAGTCTCCACTCTTCTAGGAAGGCTTAAGATTTTGGGGTGTCTATTGTAATTTGTGAGGTCAGGTACCATAATAAACGAGAAGACCTGGATTACAATCAATGTTCTTGTTCATCCCAAAGATGGTCATTAGGGTTGAGGTCAGGACTCTGTGTGGGGCACTTGGGTTCTACCACACCAAACTGGTCAAGCCATGTTCAGTATATATGAGGTTAAGTACTGGTGTTGGATGAGAAGGCCTGGCTGTGTTCAAAATTCATCCCAAAAATGTTCAGTAGGGTTGAGGTCAGGGCTCTGTGTGGGCCACTTGGGTTCTACCACACCAAACTGGTCAAGCCATGTTCAGTATATATGAGGTTAAGTACTGATGTTGGACGAGAAGACCTGGCTCAGTGTTCCAAATTCATCCCAAAAACGTTCAGTACGGTTGAGGTCATGGCTCTGGGTGAGCCACTCAACCTCATATATACATGGCTTGAGCAGTTTGGTATGATGGAGCTTGAGTGGCCCACCCAGAGCCATGACCTCAACCCTACTGAACATTTTTGGGATGAATTTGGAACACCGTGAGCCAGGTCTTCTCGTCCAACATCAGTACTTAAGCTCATATATACATGACTAGACCAGTTTGGTATGATGGAGCTTAAGTACTGATGTTGGATGAGAAGACCTGGCTCACAGTGTTCCAAATTCATCCCAAAAATTATCAGTGGGATTGAGGTCAGGGCTCTGTGTGGGCCACTTGGGTTCTACCACACCAAACTGGTCAAGCCATGTTCAGTATATATGAAGTTAAGTACTGATGTTGTATGAGAAGACCTGGCTCAGTGTTCCAAATTCATCCCAAAACTGTTGAGTAGGGTTGAGGTCATGGCTCTGGGTGGGCCACTTGAGCTCCATTATACCAAACTAGTCAAACCATGTCTTTATGGAGCTGGCCACCATTTAAGAGGTCAGGTACTGCTGTTCAATGAGAAGACCTGGCTCACAAGTGGTATTCAGTAGGGTTGAGATCAGGGTTCTCTGCAGGACACTGGGGCCAAACCACACCTTTATGGAACTGACCACCCATTTAGGTCAGGTGCTGATGTTGGATTAGAAGACATGGCTCACAAGCAGTGATCCAATTCATCCCAAAGGTGTTCAGTAGGGTTGAGGTCAGGGCCCTGTGCAGGACACTCGGGCTCCACCACACCAAACCACATCTTTATGGAACTGGCCACCCATTTGGGTCAGGTACTGATGTTGGATTAGAAGACATGGCTCACAGTGAGCCAATTCATCCCAAAGGTGTTCAGTAGGGTTGAGGTCAGGGCCCTGTGCAGGACACTCGGGCTCCACCACACCAAACCACATCTTTATGGAACTGGCCACCCATTTAGGTCAGGTACTGATGTTGGATCAGAAGACATGGCTCACAGTGAGCCAATTCATTGCAAAGGTGTTCAGTAGGGTTGAGATTAGGGCTCTGTGCAGGACACTCAGGCTCCTCCACACAAGCTGGCCAAACCATGTCTTATGGAGCTGGCTACCCATGGAGGAGGTCAGGTACAGATGTGCAGGACACTCGGGCTCCACCACACCAAACCACATCTTTATGGAACTGGCCACCCATTTAGGTTAGGTACTGATGTTGGATTAGAAGACATGGCTCACAAGCAGTGATCTAATTCATCCCAAAGGTGTTCAGTAGGGTTGAGATCAGGGCTCAGTGCAGTACTCAGGCTCCTCCACACAAGCTGGCCAAACCATGTCTTATGGAGCTGGCTACCCATAGAGGTCGTCAGGTACAGATGTAGGATGAGAAGACCTGACTCAGACACAGTAAGCCAACTCATCCCAAAGCTGTTTGGTAGGGTTGAGGGCTCTGTACAAGACACTCGAGCTCCTCCATAGCAAACTGGACAAACTATGTCTGGCTTTGTACACGGGGGCACAGTCACACTGAAACAGCAAAGGGTCTTCAACAAACAGTTCCCACAAGGCTGAAAGTACACAATTGTCCAAAATATTACAGTACAATATAGCATGAACTGGAAAAACCTGAACTCATTGGAGGGGGTCCATGTACTTCTGACCATGCAGGTAAATACAATGGTCAGGTGTCCACAAACATTTAGCCCCGTAGTGTATTACGCTCCACCTTCTTTCACTACCCCAACATTCAGTTCAGCACCAGAAGCTGGAGGAATTCGCCCGTACTTCCACGTATAGAGGAGCATGGAACTCAATCCATGTGGCCGCACTGGGCCAATCAGTGCTATCCCACCCTATGTAAGCTGACTACAGCAACTGGTATCCCATACAAGACGTTCCTTTATCTCCTGGCAGATGAACGGTGTAGCCAGGGAGCAAAAGGAAGGTGAAACAACTGGTAAAGGGTTAAACCAAAGAACCTGTTTGGCTGGACAAAAAAAAAAAAAAAAAATACTCATTTTATAGTGCCTCTATAGCCCGTCAGGTTTTTACAGCTGGGCAGATTCATGCTTTTTATACCGGAGATCAGTCTCCTAAAAATGTAGGAAATGCGAACCTTTTTTAAAAAGGTATTCGATCCAAAAACAGAAATGGGAAACCCTTCCAAAAGGTGATTCCTGTTCCAGTGAGGCTTTTCCTCACGCGAGAGATTTCCTCACCTTCCTGTTGTGCCTACAGATCAGGAAAAATCTACTCAATGGAACACGTGGGGGGAAAAAAACCCAACAGGGGTTAGAACCCTTCCCTTTGAAAGAGGCCCATTCTTCCAGGACATCACTCAAAAGAAAGCCAAGAAAAAGACCGGCAGCTGAATATTTATACATTTTATTTACAATGAAAGTCCTCATATTTACAGCAAAAAAGTTTAAGGTACAAAGCGTCGTCGGCGGCAGCAGCAGGTGGTGAAATGTAGACATTGCGGGAGCCCTGGTCTTCTACTGTAACAAAATGTGATCGGGGTTCGAGGCAATTCAGAACAACGAGAATATAAATAATGGAGGGCTGTGGCGGCTTAGGGTGCCAGCCACAGCGGCAACATGCAGGGGGGGGGGGGGTCAGCTTTATAGTGTTGGAGAAGGATCGGCTGGACACGACGTGGAGTGTTTTTACGGTGAATACTAGGAGATGCTACCAGGTTCTGGTCTAGACTAGTCGATGGAAGTAACGCAGGTGTACCGGTCACCGGATTAATATGTACGGTGGCCAACAAGCTAGTTTGCCGTTTCAGTCAAAGAATGGTCACCTTCATGGCACCAAAGTGCAGCTACCATAATAGTCTTGCTGGTTTCGATCGAGATAGTTGATGAGATGTGGTCTCTATGACTGGAAGAAAGTCCTTCCAGCAGTCCACAGGAGACACAATCTCCAATGACCATTCGAGGCAAAGTGACCTTTTTTTGGCAAGGGGCTCCCAATCACCGATACCTTGCCAGCATTTGCCACCATGGAAAATTCCTGGAGCTTTCATGTACGAAGGAGCTCTTGATCTCCTCAAGTCTAGCACCCAATTTGCACCGTTCACATGACCACAGTCAACATTCCCGCTAGAGGCAGATACCAGCCACTGGGGACTTTAATTCTGGAAGGTGCCAGTGGCAAAACCCTGACAAGGCCAGTACCGGTGTGTGTCAGGGGCCCTTTTGCCAAGAGGCAGTCTCTAAGCGAATGGACAACGTGACTCACTCAAGGTGAGTTGCCTGCCAAGGCCAGTACCGGTGTGTGTCGGGGGCCCTTTTGCCAAGAGGCGGTCTCTAAGCGAATGGACAACGTGACTCACTCAAGGCGAGTTGCCTGCCAAGGCCAGTACCGGTGTGTGTCGGGGGCCCTTTTGCCAAGAGGCGGTCTCTAAGCGAATGGACAACGTGACTCACTCAAGGTGAATTGCCTGCCAAGGCCAGTACCGGTGTGTGTCGGGGGCCCTTTTGCCAAGAGGCGGTCTCTAAGCAAATGGACAACGTGACTCACTCAAGGTGAGTTGGTCACATGATCTCAGAATTCAATTTGGCTGATCCTCCACTTCGGCAAAGATCATGCCTAGGCTTTTGGTCAGACTTTTACAAGAAAAGGTGTATATGCCACTTTATTCAGTCTACAGCAGTGGTCTCCAAACTGTGGCCCCTTTGCTTCCATTTATCCAGCCCTTGGGTCATTATTCCTCCCGCTGACACCAACAATGGGATAGAATTCCTACCAATGACACCCGAAGTAGGACACTGTGCCCCACCTTTGATATTAGGAGGAGGAATAGTTTGCTCCCACTGACGTCTGGACAGTTTCTACCCCCCTCTGACAACAGCAGGGACCCCCTAAGGTCTGAAGGACAGTAAACTGGCCCTTTGGTTTTGAAAGTTTGGAGACCCCTGGGGTCTAGAGCTACAAGGGTGAGAAAATCTGCTTGTGGACAGTAATCCAATAAGCATCACATAAACCTTCAGTGGGCAGCAAAATGGAACTGCCAACAAGCTGGTAAAGAAGAACCCCGGCCTTACAAAGCCCTGAAATACTTACATTGCTTCCCTGTGAACGCCGTTCGGTGCAATAGCCTGCCGAGCCAAGGAAGGCATTGCCAAAATCCCCTCAGGGGTGTGTCCGTGACAACCTGGGTGCAGAAGAGGTGGGTTGGAGGACGCTGACCGTCATTCAACCCAGAAGACTGAGGACATCTAGTGATGGAATTGGATTACTGCAGGGAACAGCTGCGGATTGAAGGCTGGTATTGCAGCAAAAGCTGCTTTGACAGGTCTATTTTTTTTTCCTCTGGAGGTCCACTTTACATTTTTAGGTGCCTTCATAGCCCTAGACTTGATATTTATCCTTCCCAGTCAGATTTAAATCCCAACTCCGGGCACAAAAAAAAAAAATCCCACGCTGTAGGGCTGTGCATGTCCTGCAAGGGTTAACTGCTGGTTTTAATGTCTAGGGAGCAAAAGAAAGATACGCTTACCCAATCCTTCGAACCTCCCAGCACAATACCGGTACCTGCAGCTCCTCCCCCCTTCCTCCTGGGCAGGACCGTTCCTGACATCATCAAGCCCATAGACCTGCTCTGGACGCGAGGAAGTCAGGAACAGTCCACTGCTGGATTGTGGGGGGAGTGCCGTTTGAGCTGGGAATAAGGGATTGGTTGAGTAAAGGCTTTCTTGCCACCCCTGGCCAAACGAGCCGTTAACCCTTGCCGTGCGGGCACAGCCCCACTGTATAGGAACATTTTTTTTCCTGGAGTTGTACTTTAAACATCAAAGTATAGGTCTGCTATAACATGGGGATTTGAGATATTAACCCCTTTGGGCCGGTGCCTCCAAGCCCTTTAAGAGGTTTCAGTCTACAGCTCTCCGCCAAAAAACCATGTTCTTGGGCGAAACGCGTAGGGGAGGTGTGGCCTGGCTGAGACTGCCATTCATTCCAATACCAGTGGGTCTGCATGGATGTGCAGCTTCTTGGGATCTATCCTTTGCTTAACATGATCCACTTCAGCCTACAGCTTCTTTGCCAAGAAACCAGGTTCTGGGGCAAAACGCGTTGGAAGAGGTGTGGCCTGGCTGAGACTGCCATTCATTCCAATACCAGTGGGTCTGCGTGGGTGTGCAGCTTCATGGGATCTAGCCTTTGAAGCAGATCCTGTTAAGCAAAGGCTAGATCCCATGGTATTGGAATGAATGGCAGTCTCAGCCAGGCCACACCTCTCCAACGCGTTTAACCCCAGAACCTGGTTTCTTGGCGGAGAAGCTGTAGGATGAAGCGGATCCTGGTAAGCAGTCTACAGCTCTTCGCCAAGAAACCAGGTTCTTGGGCAAAACGCGCTGGTGGGTACGATCTGGCTGAGACTGCCATTCATTCCAATACCAGTGGATCTGCAGCTTCATGGGATCTAGCCTTTGCTTACCAGGATCTGCTTCAGTCTACAGCTCTCTGCCAAGAGACCACGTTCTGGGGCGAAACGCATTGATGGATGTGATCTGGCTGAGACTGCCATTCATTCCAATACCAGTGGGTCTGCATGGATGTGTAGCTTCTTGGGATCTATCCTTTGCTTAACATGATCCACTTCAGCCTACAGCTTCTCCGCCAAGAAACCAGGTTCTGGGGCGAAACGCGTTGGAGAGGTGTGGCCTTGCTAAGACTGCCGTTCATTCCAATACCAGTGGGTCTGCAGCTTCATGGGATCTATCTTTTGCTTAACAGGGTCCACTTCAGCCTACAGCTTCTCCGCCAAGAAACCACATTCTGGGGCGAAACGCGTTGGAGAGGTGTGGCCTGGTTAAGACTGCCGTTCATTCCAATACCAGTGGGTCTGCATGGGTGTGCAGCTTCATGGGATCTAGCCTGTGCTTAACAGGATCCACTTCAGCCTACAGCTTCTCCGCCAAGAAACCACGTTCTTGGACGAAACGCGTTGGGGGCATGGTTTCTTTGGACAGATGTAGGCTGAAGTGGATCTTCATACAATGGTTATGGTGACTGGTTGGGAGAGTGGCGTTCTCCCTATTTACTGTACACATGGGCATATTGAGAGCCTACACCCGGTTACCTGCGAATCATGGGAATGGAACCCCTGGCTTTGGAGCGGCGTTCCAAGCTCAGTCTCAGCCACCAACGATGTTCTGGCCACATGGCTGCCCAGGCAAGAAACACGGCTACTACTTCACCCAAATCGCAGCTATCTCCAGCACCAACATCAAGCCAAACCCATTCCATCGCAACTAGAGCCAACACAAAGCACCCCAAGCCCCAGCAATGTCAACAGTCCTAGACAAGGAGACCAGGTACAAAAACATCGGGCCCTCGGTCGCTGTTCTCCTGTGATCCATAATTGTTTTTGGAAGGGACAAAACAGAAACAGCCCTTTAAAAAAAAAAAAAAATGGAACGTTGTCATTTTTCAAAGTAAAAATGTTCGATTTAAATAAAGCTTTATAAAAATGGATCCCGTTTTTTTTTTTTTGCATCCCTTCACCTGCTCTTGCTAATAAAGTTTCCTTACTTTGTAATAGAAAAAAATAAAATGCAACACGCACAAGGTCTCAGGTGGGGTTGTGTACATGCCAAAATTATTGCTACAAGTCACAGAGGTGTGGGAGAGATGGGGGGGTTGCTGGAATGCAAAAAAACGGGAAAAACGAGAGTCCTAGGGGGCCATCCAGAAAGGCATCTGCTGTTTGGATCGCTGCTGGCCTGCCGGGTACTGGTAGCCCACGTTCCAGCCTGGCGTGTAAGACCCCGAACCCTTGTGGGCGCCGTGCTCTTCTTCCTCGTCGGAGGAGTCCCCCGCGTAGGCGACCAGCCCGAAGGTCTTGTCAGACGACTTCGCCTTTTTGGTGGGAATTTCTGGAAGACAGAAGGGGCGGGGCAAACAAAAACAAAACAAAAAAACAAAAAAAAAAGAAACCCTCGAAAAAAAAAAAAAAAAAAAAGGACAAGCGGCATCCGTTAATTTGTGAGAGAATTAAATACGTTAGTTGAACACCATTTTGTATCAGGCACAGAAAGGTCACCCCGGGTCAGATGTCACAGGTCACCCATGGCGCGCCGGCACGCATCCGCGGTCATGGAAGAGAAGAGAAGGGAGAAGAAAAAAAAAAAAAAAAAAAGAGAAGACACAAAAAAAATACAAAAATATCCAGTTAGACAAAAACGCCGCAAACATGGATACCAGTATAAAGTCGATCCCCACCCTCTGTATTAATCGCTTGCAGGGCGGTAGGGACTGTTTTATACAATGGCCTGGCTCTGAGGCCAAGGGATTTTTTTAAAGAGTCCCTGTCGCCTCCACACCACGGAGGGAGCTGCTTTTTGTGTGCTGTGCTGAAAGTCTCGGGCCGATTCGTTGGCGCCGTTGCCGAGCCGAGACTTTGGCCAAGCAGACAAGATGGCTGCCTCGAGTGCACATAGGTCACAGGCACCTTTTAAAGCAAAAAATAACCGGAATGGGCCCACTCCTGACTTCTGATTGGATAAGCAGCAGCTGCTGCTGGGATACTCACCGTCCAAGGCCGAGGACGAGCGGGGAAATGGTTTGTCTTCGCCGTCTTTCTGCGTCGGTACTGGAAGTCCAGGAGGCGGGGGCATCAGCTGCCTGCAGGAACATGAGTGGGGTCAGTGGAGAACAGGCACATGCGAGGTCAGCCAAAAAAAAAACAAAAACAAAACAAAAAAACAATGGGCTTTGAACCTACCGTTTCGCTGACTACTCACTGCCTTTTGAAATGCCAAACGGTGTCAGGCCTGCCCTGCTCTCGCTTTCTGGACTACAGAACACTAGAAGGCTAGGGTGTTCTGTAGTCCAGTAGGAGAAAACTGGGCAAAACTGGCGTCATGTGGGATCGCAGTGTGACAGAGGCAGAGTTGTCAGCTCAAACAGGAACTTCTACTTCCATTCACCTAGGTCAGGGGTCTCCAAACTACGGCCCTCTAGGTGTTGAGGAACTGCAAGTCCCATGAGGCCTTGCAAGACTTTGACAGCCACAGGCAAGATTCCCAGAGGCAGAGTCTTGCAAGACCTCATGGGACTTGCAGTTCTTAAAAACATGGGGGGGCCATAGTTTGTGTTGAAGTACTACAAGTCCCATCATGCCTCCGGGAGTCTTGCAAGGCCTCATGGGATTTGCAGTTCTTAAAAACCTGGGGGGCCATAGTTTGTGTTGAAGTACTACCAGGGGAGGACTGACCATTTGGAATCTCGGGCGCTGCCCGAGGGCCCGGGGTCAGTAGGGGGCCCCATGAGATGCCCCTGGTACCTTTTTCATAGGCTTTTTTGAGTTTGGGCAAGGACACAGGGGCCCCATGATCCCCTATTGCCCAGGGGCCCCATGAGTTGTCAGTAGTCCACCCCAGACTACTACAAGTCCCATTATGCCTCTGGGAATCTTGCAAGGCCTCATGGGACTTGCATTTCTTAAAAACCTGGGGGGCCATAGTTTGTGTTGAAGTACTACAAGTCCCATCATGTCTCTGCGAGTCTTGCCTGTGGCTGTCAGAGTCTTGCAAGGCCTCATGGGACTTGTAGTACTTCAACACAAACTATGGCCCACCAGGTGTTGAGCATTGCAAGACTGACAGCCACAGGCAAGACTCCCAGAGGCATGATGGGACTTGCAGTTCCTCAACTCCTGGTAGGCCATAGTTTGTGTTGAAGTACTACAAGTCCCATCATGCCTCTGGGAGTCATGCCTGTGGCTGTCAGTCTTGCAAGGCCTCATGGGACTTGCAGTTCTTCAACTCCTGGTAGGCCATAGTTTGTGTTGAAGTACTACAAGTCCCATGAGGCCTTGCAAGACTGACAGCCGCAGGGAAGACTCCCAGGGGCATGATGGGACTTGTAGTACTTCAACAGCTGGAGGGCCATAGTTTGGAGACCCCTGACCTAGGTGGTCACAGCAGAGGTGGGAGTGGGTAGCAGTCAAAATCGGGTACCTGCTCCCCCCCCCCCCCCCCCACTTCCCAAAGGTGCCAATCCTCAATGGGGAGCAGGGGGCGAGGCCTCAAAGCGGAACTTCCTCCTTTCTGGGTGGAGCTCCGCTTTAAAGGGGAATTTCAAGCAAACACAAAATCATTGATGGCTCCATCGGATTACTGAGCGAACGTTTTCCGATTTTCGAACGAAAAATCGTTGGGAATTCGACCCATGTATGGCCTGCTTTAGTGTTCGCCTGAACTTCCACATTAGGGATGTCAGAATGGATCGGAGCGATTCTGATCAGTCATGGCTGGCATGTGACTGCTTTGACCAATTGGAATCACTCTGATCCATCCCGGCATCCCTAAGGGAAGACGACAAAGACGACTTTCAAATCCTCACCGGAAAGCCAATCTTCTATGGAGGGTGCAGTGTGTTCGTCTTTTCATTTTTTTTTTGGGGGGGGGTCCTATGACCAATCTAATGACCAAATACTGGGGAGCTACCATACAGGCCGATTTGAGGGTCCTCTATTCATACTAGGGGGGAGGGGGTGTTCTCACCTGTCCCTCTCGCGATCCTTGCTGCAGGTTGCTTCGACTTTGGTTGCGGGAGCGTCCGCCTTGCACTGGGCCGGGAAGCCTGTACCTAAATTAGTCATATGAATGGGTCCATGCTATGAGCAGAAAAACACACAGCGGCATTAGCGACATCTAAAAGGTCCAATCACAGTCTTCTCCTCACCCATCCACTGACTTTCCCTGCCCGAGGGGGGGGGGGCGGCATCTATACCCCCCTCCGCAGTGAAGAGCCATTACCACCCCCCCAATACCCTACCCCAGAAAGGGCCACCTCTGAATATACCCACATTACAAAGATTACATCATTTCCAGGGCTTCTTCGCTCCTCTGCAACTTAATAATTAATGGCAGACAGAAAATAAGTCG
>NW_028320045.1:5000-100884 GCF_062004578.1 Staurois parvus | reverse complement strand
GTCCACCGTGCTAGTGCCAAGAAAATCTCCCTGACACCATGACACCACCACCCCAGCCTGAACCGTGGATACAAGGCAGGATGGATCCACCCACACCATGACACCACCATCACCAGCCTGAACCATTGATACAAGGCAGGATGGATCCACACACCAATGACCCACCACCACCAGCCTGAACAGTGGATACAAGGCAGGATGGAGATCTACCTGACACATGACAACCACCACCAGCCTGAACCGTGATACAAGGCAGGATGGATCCACAAATTGATACAAGGCAGGATGGATCCACCACACCATGACACCACCACCACCAGCCTGAACCGTGGATACAAGGCAGGATGGATCTACCACACCATGACACCACCACCAGCCTGAACCAATGATACAAGGCAGGATGGATCCACCACACCATGACACCACCACCAGCCTGAACCATTGATACAAGGCAGGATGGATCCACCACACCATGACACCACCACCAGCCTGAACCATTGATACAAGGCAGGATGGATCCACCACACCATGACACCACCATCACCAGCCTGAACCATTGATACAAGGCAGGATGGATCCACCACACCATGACATCACCATCACCAGCCTGAACCGTGGATACAAGGCAGGATGGATCTCCCACACCATGACACCACCACCAGCCTGAACCGTTGATACAAGGCAGGATGGATCCACCACACCATGACACCACCACCAGCCTGAACCATTGATACAAGGCAGGATGGATCCACCACACCATGACACCACCACCAGCCTGAACCATTGATACAAGGCAGGATGGATCCACCACACCATGACACCACCATCACCAGCCTGAACCGTGGATACAAGGCAGGATGGATCCACCACACCATGACACCACCACCAGCCTGAACCATGGATACAAGGCAGGATGGATCCACCACACCATGACACCACCATCACCAGCCTGAACCATTGATACAAGGCAGGATGGATCCACCACACCATGACACCACCATCACCAGCCTGAACCATTGATACAAGGCAGGATGGATCCACCACACCATGACACCACCACCAGCCTGAACCATGGATACAAGGCAGGATGGATCTACCACACCATGACACCACCACCAGCCTGAACCAATGATACAAGGCAGGATGGATCCCCCACACCATGACACCACCACCAGCCTGAACCATGGATACAAGGCAGGATGGATCCCCCACACCATGACACCACCACCAAGCCTGAACCATGGATACAAGGCAGGATGGATCCCCCACACCATGACACCACCACCAGCCTGAACCATGGATACAAGGCAGGATGGATCCCCCACACCATGACACCACCACCACCAGCCTGAACCATGGATACCAGGCAGGATGGATCCCCCACACCATGACACCACCAGCCTGAACCATTGATACAAGGCAGGATGGATCCCCCACACCATGACACCACCACCAGCCTGAACCATGGATACAAGGCAGGATGGATCCCCCACACCATGACACCACCACCAGCCTGAACCATGGATACCAGGCAGGATGGATCCCCCACACCATGACACCACCAACCTGAACCATTGATACAAGGCAGGATGGATCCCCCACACCATGACACCACCACCAGCCTGAACCGCTGATACAAGGCAGGATAGATCCACCTCACCATGACACCACCACCACCAGCCTGAACCATTGATACAAGGCAAGATGGATCCCCCACACCATGACACCACCAGCCTGAACCATTGATACAAACAGGATGGATCCCCCACACCATGACACCACCACCAGCCTGAACCATTGATACAAGGCAGGATGGATCCCCCACACCATGACACCACCACCAGCCTGAACCATTGATACAAGGCAAGATGGATCCCCCACACCATGACACCACCAGCCTGAACCATTGATACAAACAGGATGGATCCCCCACACCATGACACCACCACCAGCCTGAACCATGGATACAAGTAGGATGGATCCCCCACACCATGACACCACCACCAGCCTGAACCATGGATACAAGGCAGGATGGATCCCCCACACCATGACACCACCACCAGCCTGAACCGTAGATACAAGGCAGGATGGATCCCCCACACCATGACACCACCACCAGCCTGAACCATGGATACAAGGCAGGATGGATCCACCACACCATGACACCACCACCAGCCTGAACTGTGGATACAAGGCAGGATGGATCCACCACACCATGACACCACCACCAGCCTGAACCATGGATACAAGGCAGGATGGATCCACCACACCATGACACCACCACCAGCCTGAACTGTGGATACAAGGCAGGATGGATCCCCCACATCATGACACCACCACCACCAGCCTGAACCGTTGATACAAGGCAGGATGGATCCATGCTTTCATGTTGTTAACACCAAATTCTGACCCTACTATCTGAATCTCACAGCTGAAATCCAGACTCATCAGTCCAGGCAATGTTTTTCCAACCTTCTATTGTCCAGTTTTGGTGATCCTGTGCGAATTGTAGCCTCCGTTTCCTGTTCTTAGCTGACAGGAGTGGCACCTGGTGTGGTCTTCTGCTGACAGGAGTGGCACCTGGTGTGGTCTTCTGCTGACAGGAGTGGCACCCGGTGTGGTCTTCTGCTGACAGGAGTGGCACCCGGTGTGGTCTTCTGCTGACAGGAGTGGCACCCGGTGTGGTCTTCTGCTGACAGGAGTGGCACCCGGTGTGGTCTTCTGCTGACAGGAGTGGCACCCGGTGTGGTCTTCTGCTGACAGGAGTGGCACCCGGTGTGGTCTTCTGCTGACAGGAGTGGCACCCGGTGTGGTCTTCTGCTGACAGGAGTGGCACCCGGTGTGGTCTTCTGCTGACAGGAGTGGCACCCGGTGTGGTCTTCTGCTGACAGGAGTGGCACCCGGTGTGGTCTTCTGCTGACAGGAGTGGCACCCGGTGTAGTTTTCTGCTGACAGGAGTGGTACCCAGTGTGGTCTTCTGCTGCTGTAGCCCATCTGCTTCAAGATTGGACATGTACGTTCAGAGATGGTATTCTGCATACCTTGGGTGTAACGAGTGGTTATTGGAGTTCCTGTTGCCTTTCTATCATCTGGAACCAGTCTGCCCATTCTCCTCTGACCTCTGACACCAACAAGGCATTTTCCTTCACACAACTGCCACTCACTGGATATTTTCTCTTTTTTGGACCATTCTCCCTAAACCCTAGAGATGGTTGTGAGTGAAAATCCCATTAGATCAGCAGTTTTTAAATCCTCAGACCAGCCCCTCTGGCACCAACAACCATGCCACGTGCAAAGTCACTTAAATCCCCTTTCTTCCCCATTCTGATGCTCGGTTTGAACTTCAGCAAGTTGTCTTCACCACGTCTAGATACCTAAATGCATTGAGTTGCTGCCATGTGATTGGCTGATTAGTCATTTGTGTTACCGAGCCATTGGACAGGTGGACCTCATGTAGTGTCAGGTGAGTGTATGTGTGGTCTCATGTGGTCTCCTGCTGTGTGAGGACAGTGCAGGGCAGCACGCCGGCTGAGGGTGTTTCCGGTCCTCTGACATGTTCTGTGCGGTTTTCAAACGTTCTTTCCTGTCTTTGCAGCAAGCGTGAGAACTGTCGGAGGATGGGCTCGAGCACCAATCATCTCTCCGTAGAGTTCTGCCACTATTCCACCAGCATGTCGACGTACGTGGACTACCGCCTGTGCTCCCTCCCCGACCAGGAACCCCCCGGCTCCGCCACAGACGGGCCACACATCTGCGAGACGTTCTCTGTAAGTGTCACCCCAGAGATTCCCGGGGTCAGTGCAGCTCCCGATTCCGAGTCCCTGGTTGTCGTATAGAAATACGTGGAAATATTCCCCTTCACTGAGGAGGACTGCTTGGCCTGAGTCAGGAGTGAGAGGTCCAGTGCTGGCCCTTTAAGAAACCTAATGCTGGAGGCATTTCATGGGCTTCCTGATCATGTGATCACTGTGATTGGCTGTTGGTGTTCATGTGATCGGGAGCTTGTGCTACCGGCTCCTGATTGTTGCTATGTGGCACAAAGCCGGTTCATGTGCACTATATTGCCCAAAGTATTGGCCCTGCCCTCCCTATCATGTGATTCAGGGGTTCCAATCCCTCCATATCATGTGATTCAGGGGTTCCAATCCCCTCCCTATCATGTGATTCAGGGGTTCCAATCCCCTCCCTATCATGTGATTCAGGGGTTCCAATCCCCTCCATATCATGTGATTCAGGAGTTCCAATCCCCTCCATATCATGTGATTCAGGGGTTCCAATCCCCTCCATATCATGTGATTCAGGGGTTCCAATATCCTCCAATCATGTGATTCAGGGGTTCCAATCCCCTCCCAATCATGTGATTCAGGGGTTCCAATCCCCTCCCAATCATGTGATTCAGGGGTTCCAATCCCCTCCCAATCATGTGATTCAGGGGTTCCAATCCCCTCCCATTCATGTGATTTAGGGGTTCCAATCCTCTCCATATCATGTGATTCAGGCGTTCCAATCCCCTCCATATCATGTGATTCAGGCGTTCCAATCCCCTCCATATCATGTGACTCAGGTGTTCCAATCCCCTCCATATCATGTGATTCAGGCGTTCCAATCCCCTCCATATCAAGTGATTCAGGCGCTCCAATCCCCTCCATATCAAGTGATTCAAGCGTTCCAATCCCCTCCCATTCATGTGATTCAGGCGTTCCAATCCCCTCCCATTCATGTGATTCAGGCGTTCCAATCCCCTCCCATTCATGTGATTCAGGCGTTCCAATCCCCTCCATATCATGTGATTCAGGGGTTCCAATCCCCTCCATATCGTGATTCAGGGGTTCCAATCCCCTCCCATTCATGTGATTCAGGAGTTTTAATCCCCTCCATATCAGGTGATTCAGGCGTTCCAATCCCCTCCATATCAAGTGATTCAGGCGTTCCAATCCCCTCCATATCAAGTGATTCAGGCGTTCCAATCCCCTCCATATCAAGTGATTCAGGCGTTCCAATCCCCTCCATATCAAGTGATTCAGGCGTTCCAATCCCCTCCATATCATGTGATTCAGGCGTTCCAATCCCCTCCATATCAAGTGATTCAGGCGTTCCAATCCCCTCCATATCATGTGATTCAGGTGTTCCAATCCCCTCTCATTCATGTGATCCAGGTGTTCCAATCCCCTCCATATCATGTGATTCAGGTGTTCCAATCCCCTCCATGGACACAGGTGTATACAATCCCGCCCCTAGGCATGCAGACGGCTTCTACAAACATTGGTGAAAGAATGGGTCCTATACGTTGCTGAAGGTGTTTTCCATTAAAATGTTGCTAAAGGGAGATTTTTTTTTCTTTTTAATTAAAATATCAAACATGTTATACTTCCTGCTCTGTGCAGTGGTATTGCACAGAACACCCCCACTTCCTCCTCTTCTCTGCCCACTTCCCCACCCCCCACTTCCTCTTCCTCTTCACTGCATTTGATTGACAGCAGCAAGAGCCAACCAGCAAGTCTATGTATGAAGAGGAAGCGAGGGGAGAAGAGCTGCAGCCGTGCACAGCGCCGACCTCTTCTCTCATCTCTTCCCCTTCACACAAGGAATCTAAAAACATTTCTTACCTTCGTACAACCAACACGTGAAGGTGATAAAAATCGTTTTTAGGGTTAGAATCACTTTAAATATTCCATGCTGATCACGTCTAACATTTCCAATGTATTGCAGGCGTACGGCTGGTGCCCCAAAGGGCCGCAGTGTGCTCTCTCCCACAACATTGACCTGATCATCGATGAGGATGAGAAGGGCAGAGAAGACAAGAAGAGGAGGAGACGGAAGAGAAAGAAGGAGGTTGCAGTACAAGGAAAAGAGACCCATGAGGAGGCGAGCATGAAACCCCCTTGTAGGAAGATCTTTGTTGACCCTTCCGATCCTCCAGAGGAGAAGGGAGAGGAAAACATGGCGAGCATGGAACCCCCTTGTAAGAAGCTCTTTGTGGACCCTTCAGATCCGTCAGAGAAGAAGGGAGAGGAACATATGGCGAGCATGGAGCCCCCTTGTAAGAAGCTCTTTGTGGACCCTTCAGATCCGTCAGAGAAGAAGGGAGAGGAACATATGGCGAGCATGGAACCCCCTTGTAAGAAGCTCTTTGTGGACCCTTCAGATCCGTCAGAGGAGAAGGGAGAGGAACACATGGCGAGCATGGGACCCCCTAGTAGGAAGATCTTTGTGGACCCTTCCGATCCTCCAGAGAAGAAGGGAAAGGAACACATGGCGAGCATGGGACCCCCTAGTAGGAAGATCTTTGTGGACCCTTCCGATCCTCCAGAGAAGAAGGGAAAGGAACACATGGCGAGCATGGGACCCCCTAGTAGGAAGATCGTTGTGGACCCTTCCGATCCTCCAGAGAAGAAGGGAGAGGAACACATGGCGAGCATGGGACTCCCTAGTAGGAAGATCTTTGTGGACCCTTCTGATCCTCCAGAGGAGAAGGGAGAGGAACACATGGCAAGCATGGGACCCCCTTGTAGCAAACCTTCAGTGGACCCTTCTGATCCCCCAGAGCAAGAGGAGAAAGGACAGGAACACATGGAGACTGAGAAAGAAGACGTCTCAATGGAGGAGACCATTTTGGGGTCCTCTGACCAATCTGAGATGAAGGAGGTGCCCACACTGAGAGTCTCTTCAATCAGGGTGAAGACCACAATGGACCTCCAGCAACTGTAGCCATAGATTTGTCACGAAGAGACTCTCAGACCTGCAAACCCATTGAAGAGGGTCACCATGTGCGGCCCCCTAAGCAGAAAGCTCCCACCGCGTCTGATGCGGGAACCCACAGAGCCGGCTTTGACGCCTTCATGACGGGATACATTCTGGCCTACGTGTGGATGCTAAAGAGGGGCGATAACGCGGACGCTCCCGCCTGCCTCCCGGACTGCCAAAATAAAATTTATCTCAGCGGGAAGAACGTTCCTCTACAGATCATCAAAAGCGTCTTCGCCAAAAACTCCCGCGCCCACATGCAGAAAATGAAACTGATCGCGGCCCATGACGCCTAATGATCCGCCATCTTTAATGGGCAGCATGCAGGGATCTTTAACTGTTTATGGAGTACATTGTGTTGACTTTAGCACCTGTGTTTTTTTTTTTTTTTTTTTTATTGTTCCTGGTTTGGACGGACGATTCATGTGAAGTCCGGATTTCTATTCTCTGTATTCCAGAATATCTTCATCAGCAGTAAAATCCATCAGAGGGTTTCCAGTCTCATTGGAGGCAGCCGTTGTCTGTGACGTCAAAAGAAAGCCAGCGGCAATCCAGCTACAATTCAATAAGGATGTAACTTTATTGCTCTGGACAAACAAACACACACAGAGGTGTTGATTTACTAAAGGCAAATGAGACTGAGCACTTTGCAAAGGGCAGTTCCTCCAGAGCTTAGGAAATGAGCAGAAGCTCTTCTGACTTCCATCATCCAATCACGTGCAAGCAAAAATGTTTTTTTTCTTTTCTTTTAATTTTCCTTGCATGTGATTGGTTATTCTTTGCAAAGTGAAGCTTCACCTCATTTACTAAGCTCTCCAGAAACTGCACTTTGCAAACCGCACAGTCTATTCGGCTTTAGTAAATGAACCCCAGAGTCACGATCTGGGACCACCACCCCCGGCGCGTTTCGTCATAGTGATCTTTTGGAAAAAACACAACAGAGGAGGAGGAGATGGCAATAAAGTTACATCCGTGCTGAATTGTTACCAGTCTTGTCGGCTACTTCTTCCTAGATGCCCGGAGAGGGTTCTGGGATGAGCCCCCGTCTGGCTGCTGCCACTTGGTCTGTTTAGGGGGTGAACTCTATAGTCAAGTCATAAATAAAAATATCAGCACAAGGGACAGGACTTGCTATCCGTGCGATATGTGCCATGTGCTGCTGGCTCCTGCTTTAGAAGAAATCGTCCTCCGATCCCCACAAACCTCTGGTATTGGGGGGGGGGGGGGGTTCATAGAGCCGAGCGACCTGTCCTATGCATTCATCAGGAGTAGTGACTGTGCCCGCCCCTTTCGCCCTCTTCCTCCATTCAGAGGCTGTACTAAAGCTTCTATCAATGACAAACCATCTATGAATGGAGGAGGGGCAGATGAATGAAAGGTGGGCCTCCTCCATTCATAGAAGGTATAGTATAGGAGGTGGGCGGGAATAATCAGCACTCTTCATAGAGCTTGTGACGTGTCCCTCTGATTTATTAACCCCTGCTGCACCGAGAGATTACAGTGCTGGGAGTAGGAGGGCAAGATGGGGGTGATGGCAATCATCGGAGGAGGATTTTCAACTAAAGCAAGAGCCAGCAGCACAAGGGACACAATGCATTGATGGTAAGTGATGTCCCTTATGCTGATTATTTTTTTTTTAACTAAATTTAGACTTTAAGGACTTGTGAGCCGAGAACACACTTCTTCTGGTCGCATTTCAAATGTCAGAAGATATGGAATGCAGACAGAAAGCGGCGAGTAGCAATCCAGCAATAGCCAATCAGAAGTTGCCGCACTGCTGAGTACGGGGTGCTTTGTGTTATGGAATGAGCCCAGTGCTAGTTCTGTGTGTGTGAGCGGCCTTCATAGGAGCTGGGCCCATGCATGACTAGCTGACAGGTTGGTGTCAATGCCCACCCCGCCTAGCAGCATGTAATCATCTCTCCTGCTAACCCCCCCGCCTTCCCCATTCAGCCCCCACCTTTCCATCCAGCTCCCGAGGGAGATGAGAAAATCTGAGCTCCTCGTAGGTGGAGCTTTCACAGGATTGAGGACGCTTTACTTGTCCCCATGTGACAGTGCTGGGCCAATCACCAAAGCACCAGTGTTGTCACATGTTCCATGAATGACTGCTCCAGCACACAGCCTGTGATTGACAGCCTCAGCTCTGTTCCTGGGTGATTGGGGGGGGGGGGGGGGGGGTTGGTGTCCTTTCCCTCCAATCAGCTGTCCTCACTGAATGTAACTTCAGCTCCCTCTGTTCTGAATTCTCAAACAAGCTTTATAAACTCATCACTTTGGACGGTTTGTAGAGAAAAGACTGCAGATAAACAGGTACAACTGATGTGGGAGGATTTGTTTCACCTCTGTGTATCACCTGAGGCCGGTCCCTTCACTGGGGATATTTATATATATATACATAAGCACACACACACACACAGAATCTTATACCCGCAGTTGATCCAGAGGAAGGCACTTCCCCCCCCCCCCCCCCCGATCCAATTTGCTCCTGCGGGGGGACAGACATTCCTTCCTGATCCCCCGAGAGGTAGTCGAATATTTATAGGTAAAGTTGATCCAGGGAATAACAAATGTTTATGTTGTGCTCCGAGTTTTATCCCCTGACCTCCAGAAGGTCCTCCCCCCTTCATGACAGGCCATTTTTTTTTTTGCTCTTCGGCACTGCACTACGTTAAATGTTAATTGCGCTGTCATGCAACACTGCACCCAAATGAAATTTTGATCATTTTTTCACACAGAGCTTTCATTTGGTGGTATTTCATCACCTCTGGGTATAAACGAAAAAAGACCAAAACTTTTGGAATACAAAAAACTATATTTTCTACTTTCTGCTGTAAAACCCATACAAAATAATAAATTTCTTCTTACATTTTGGCTGAAGTGTATTTTGCTGCGTGTTTGGGAAGAAAAAAAAATCCCGATAAATGTATATTGATTGGTTTGTGTGAAAGTTGTAGCGCCTACAAATGGCGGTATAGATACTGGAAATTTTATTTTTTTTTATACCTATAATGGGACTGATGGGAGTGCGGCGGGCAATCTATCACTAACTGACACTGGGGGGAACTGATTGCCACTGACATCACCGGTGACACTAATACAGTGATCAGTGACAATACTGTACACATGACACCGGCTGGGAAGGGGTTAACGTCTGGGGTGATCAAGGGGTTAAATGTGTATCGTGTGTGCGGGGATGATAAGCTGAGAGATTGTTCCCTCTGTACAGAATCCTGTGTTGTCACCACAGAACTCTGGGCTGTGATTGGATGCAGCCGATCAGCAGGTCCCAGCCATGATTCATTGGCCGAAACCTTGTAACAGACTGTCCAGTCACAGTGAGTGGCGGACGGGGGGTGCGCACGCCCGGAGGTAGGCAGCGACATACGGGGACGTCTCTGTGCCTACAGCATGCGGCCGCAGTACATGGCGGGCGGTCACTAAGTGGTGAAAGGAACGCTCCATCCTTTATTGTATCACTTCATAATACTGAGGGCAATCTCTGTCTTTACACTGGCCAGCAGGGGGTGGTAGAAATCTGTTTCTTTTAGAATGGCCTGCAGGGGGCAGTAGTGTGTCGTCCAGTTCAGCGGCTCTCAGGGGCCCCGTGCGGAGCCGGCACATTGCGTGTCTTCTGGATGGATTGCATTTCTGGTTTTTGTCTGACCAGCAGAATGTGACGTCTCCCAGGAATCTGTTGGGGATATCAGGCGGCTTCTGACAACCGAAGGCGTCCGGCGGAGTGCGGTCAGCTTGGCACGTTCAGGCGCATTCGCTGCTCTGCATCATGAAATACTTCACACGGTCAGCTTGTCCTTCAGTTCTATGGCGTTGTGTGTGTGTGTGGGGGGGGCAAATAAAGCGGCATTGCCTTCGCCCCACCCCCGATTCAACATTCATCTTGTTACTGGAGGATTCACTTCATACCTAAACTGCGCCCCCTGGAGCCTACCGGCCCATCACAGCCCCCCCAGAGGTAGCACCCACCTGCCCATCACAGCCGCCACCCATCTATCACAGCCCCCCTGGAACCTACCCGCCCATCACAGCCCCCCCCCTTCCCAGAGTTAACCACCCACCCATCACAGCCCCCTCCCGCCGCAGCTAACCTCCACCCGCCCATCACAACCCCCCCCCCCCAAGCTAACGTCCACCTGCCCATCACAACCCCTCCCCGGAGTTAACCTCCACCCACCCATCACAACCCCCTCCCCCCCCCCGGAGCTAACCACCCACCCATCACAGCCCCCCTGGAGCTAACACTTGCCCATCACAGCCCCCCCACCGAGTGCAATTAAAATCTGACAGGTTTAACCCAACTCTGTCCAAAACAGAATTTTTTTGGCTTTAGATACACCTTAGATCAGCCATGGTTGGGTTCCTCCAGACATGACTTGGGGTTCCTCCAGACGTGACTCGGGGTTCCTCCAGACGTGACTCGGGGTTCCTCCAGAAGTGACTCGGGGTTCCTCCAGACGTGACTCGGGGTTCCTCCAGAAGTGACTCGGGGTTCCTCCAGAAGTGACTCGGGGTTCCTCCAGACGTGACTCGGAGTTCCTCCAGACGTGACTCGGGGGTTCCTTGAGCTGTGGCTAAGCGGCCTCCCATGTGATGGTGTCTACATAGTTTTAGGCCCATCATTTGGCAGAGCCATAGGTATGACTGTAAGGGGGGGCATTCTTACCGGTGACCATCCATGTATGGGGCATTTCCCAAATTACCCCAATTAATTGACTTTATCAGGAGTTTCCTGAGACCTGAAAATTATTTTAAGGGTTCCTCTAAGGCAGCCACTGTCAACCAGGGTTCCATGGAATCCTCGGGTTCCTCCAGGACTGGGTAGGGGCTCGAGCTAACCAACCTCCCATAGTTCTAGGCCCATCATTTGGCAGAGCCTTAGGTATGACTGTAGGGGGGGAGGGGCATTCTTCGCACTTACCTCCACCAATGTCAGAGGCACTTTCCTAGTGACCACCAATGGACTAATCTTAGGGGTTCCCCAAGTCCTGGAACCTATAGCAAGGGTTCCTTTGAGGTAGAAAGGTTGATTTAGATGATCTGTCCCCACCCCCCCACACCTGACCCAGCAGTCGTAATTTGAAATCCTCGCTATTCTCCATCAGCAGTTCAGGCGTGCCGCTGCCCAATCAGATTCGATCTGGTCTCTCCTGGAAGTGCTTACAGAGAAGAAGGCAGCTTGGCAGCGCTGGAGGTGAGTACAGCCGGGACCGAGGGTCGGGGAACGTGTTCCTTCACAGAACAAAATGTAATAAAATGGATCTGGATTTAGAGGTTCTCTTTAATGCGGCTTTTATTTTGCATTCCCTATTCTGTGCGACGTCATTGCGTCTTGTTGCCACTTCGTTACCAATTTGCAAGTCACAATGAAGTCGCACAAAAACATTTCATGAACCTTTTTGGAAAGTCGCACCAATTAGAATGGGGCCACTGCCGGTAATGGGATGCGACCTGTTATGCGACTTCAAATCGGCGAGTTGCGGTGGCGTGAACGGCGCAGTGTGGGGTATAATGGCGGCGGAAGGTTTCAGCAGAAATTAACACAAATAACTAACACTGACATACAAAGCCATTCATAACTCCGCCCCAAACTACCTCACCGACCTGATACCCAAATACCACCCAATGCGTAATCTTCGCTCCACACAAGACCTAGTTCCCTGGTCTCCTCCTCCCACGCCCGACTGCAGGATTTCTCTAGGACTTCCCCCATCCTCTGGAACTCTCTACCCCAATCCATCAGACTGTCACCTACTCTCCTCACCTTCAGACGCACCCTGAAAAGCCATCTCTTCAGGGAAGCCTACCCCACCCTCACCTAACAGCCGATCTCCTCCACTCCTCCCACCACTCCATCCCCCACAGCCACTTCCTCCTGTACCTCTATCCCCTCCCTCCTAGATTGTAAGCTCCCAGGATCAGGGCCCTCACACCCCTCGTGTATTGTATTGTTACTGTATTGTCGCATGTCCTGCCCCCACTATAATGTACAGCGCTGAGCACACCTTCTGCCGCCATATAAATCCTGTATAATAATAACTGACACAGAAATAACCATCAGACACCGTGAGACAAAATACTATTTATATTGGAAAGAAGAAGGATACAAGCAGCACTGCGACAGTTCCATCCGAGAGATAAATGAGACTACAAAACAATACGAAGTAAAAAGACGAATCCATTTCTTTGGTTCTTCTGAGATCAAATATACACATTGGTGGAGCAGCAGCGCCTCTCATCCATTCATAAATATACAGAGGAGATCAGAAGACGGATCCGAGCCGAGGAATCGAGTCCGCTGGCAGTGTTAGTATCCCGAAGTGATCATTACAGGAAAAAAAAAAAATCGTCCCGTATTAAGACTTTAATAAAAAGAGACCATCAATATGAAGACGCGGACCGCCCGGCCCGACCGCCGGAACACCAAAGTCTTTGCATAGAAATGTGTGGACAGCGAATAATCGGCCAGAAGTGCAAAGCGGAAACAAATTCAAGTGTCGTTATCTAGAAGATTCGAAGAGCGGTGCGGGGGATCGCTGCACGAGGGCGGAGACATCGCCGGACGAGGGCGGAGACATCGCTGCACGAGGGCGGAGACATTGCCGGATTAGGGCGGAGACATCGCCGGACGAGGGCGGAGACATCAGAATAGCTTATACGAAGAGTTCGGTAGTCGTATCATTTGTTACCGGAACCCGATTCCATACCGGACCAGAACATCGCAATGCGACTAGGTTGTTGCAGAGATTAACCCCTTAATACCGGCTGTTCACACATGAGCAGTGCGAATGCTGAGCTGGTACCGATGTGCCTACGGTCTGTGTCGGGGTTCTAGGAGCAATGGGCAGGACGGTAGGATGGGATTGTGATCACTGCGACAGCCAATCACAGACATGACATGACCAGGAAGCTAAGTTACACACTACCACTGGCTGGAGAGGGTTAAAGAAGTGTCACCGCTACCTAAAAATCTTTCTTAAGGGCCCCCCCCCCCCCCCCCGGGTATCAGTGTAGCACTTGGTCTTGTTCTGATCCATTGCATTGTGCAAAAAAAAAAAAATCACTCTGCTTTCTGGGTTTCTGCTGGCTGTCAGCTTCTCCCTAGGCTGACGCCCAATTGATGGGGATCTGCTCCCTGGGCTGACGCCCAATTGATGGGGAGCTCCTCCCTGGGCTGACGCCCAATTGATGGGGAGCTCCTCCCTGGGCTGACGCCCAATTGATGTGGATCTTCTCCCTGGGCTGAAGCCCAATTGATGGGGATCTTCTCCCTGGGCTGACGCCCAATTGATGGGGATCTTCTCCCTGGGCTGACGCCCAATTGATGGGGATCTTCTCCCTGGGCTGAAGCCCAATTGATGGTGTGCCTGCAGGGAGCTCCTCCCTGGGCTGAAGCCCAATTGATGGGGAACTCATCCCTATTTATGAGCAATGTGGTCAACTATCGGCGGCAGGACTGAGTGCGCTCTCACCTACGCAGGGATCAGAACACGACCAAGTGCACCATCATGTACCTGCCCCCCCCCCCCCGGGAGGGGGTAAATAAATCTAGCTCTGTAAGTACCTAAATGTGAACCAGTCCCAGCCTCAGTCCCTGTACAGCAGAGCTCAGACAGGGAGGAGAAGCAGCACAAGGACCTGTTGCAGTGCAAGCGGCAGGGTGATGGCAGGAAGGACAGGGAGATGCGCTTGTTAGTCACGTTCTTTTCCTTTCTCTATCCAGTCACAGGCGGGGCGGGGCGGGGCAAGCATCCAACATACAAACTTTGGACCCGACAGGCCGGGGTTCAAGTCTTCCTACCATGTAAATTAGTATCAAGGTTAGGATTTCACTGGCTGCATGCTTGTGCTAGGTCAGCAATTCTCTATGTAGTGAGGATGATCACTATAGAGTGCATCTTTATGTCAGGAGTGGCCCCGACCGGGTCCTCCTTTTAGCACTACATTGCCATAAAGATTGGAACAGAACAAACTACAGAAGTCGACATTCATTTTCCAGGAGTTTGATTACCAAAGTAGCCTAGCCAAGCAAAACTATATTTTTTTTTCCTGCTATGTTTGTCAGGGTGTCACTGGGACAGGAAATGCAGGCAATCTCACCTTGATGGGGACATGGGTGCAAAATCCTGAAAAAGGATGTAACCCCCTCCTAAAGGAGAGGTCAGGGGCCACTGCAAAAAAAACGCACAACAGCACCTAAACATCAGTTCAGCAGCCGCAGTGTACAGGAGCCCGGAACGCAGTGTACAGGAGCCCGGAACGCAGTGTACAGGAGCCCGGAACGCAGTGTACAGGAACCCAGAACGCAGTGTACAGGAGCCCGGAACGCAGGGGGCGGAACCGGAACGAGGCGGACGGCTACAACTGATTTGTTATATCCCGCGTCCTCTGCCCTGCCGGATGGCGGTTTGTATAGATGGGGCAGCTCACAGGTGGGCCGGATTCTGTGCTGCAACCTATAGGCATACCTGGTCTGTGCAGGGAGTGCGCCCCCCCCCAGGCACATTGACCACACTGTTACCAGCAGCTCCCAGCCACACGGAGGACGGGGAGGTGGCAGGACAGGCTCCCGATCGAATGAACAGCCAATCACAGCGATTCCAATCATGGGCGTCTCATTCCTGGGAGGAGGAGGGGGGGGGGTGCAAAAACTTGCAAAGCAGGAATTTGAGTTCTCCTCGTCCAATCCTGGGCAGAGCTCTGCTTCTGGGTTCAAGGGCTCCGACATTGGTGGGCACAGCTGCTTAAAGGGTACACCCCAAAGTGTGCGTGTGTGTGTGTGCGTGTATACACACATTATATATATACATACACACGCCTGCTGTTAGAAATCACAGCCCCCCCCCTCACCCCTCCAAATACGTCAAAGTATATTTTAAAAATACACTAAAATGATGATTAATGGACACAAAACACGAGAAACTTCCCGCTGAATCTGTCAGATAAAACCGTATTGCGTTAATAAAGGTGTGTGTGTGTGTGGGGGGGGGGGGGTCGAGGCATTGGGGCTCATTCACATGGGCGCTGTGGTCTGTGTGTGGGGGGGGGGTCGAGGCATTGGGGCTCATTCACATGGGCGCTGTGGTCTGTGTGGGGGGGTCGAGGCATTGGGGCTCATTCACATGGGCGCTGTGGTCTGTGTGGGGGGGTCGAGGCATTGGGGCTTTCACATGGGCGCTGTGGTGTGTGTGTGTGTGGGGGGGGGGGGGTCGAGGCATTGGGGCTCATTCACATGGGCGCTGTGGTCTGTGTGGGGGGGTCGAGGCATTGGGGCTTTCACATGGGCGCTGTGGTGTGTGTGTGTGTGTGTGTGGGGGGGGGGGGGTCGAGGCATTGGGGCTCATTCACATGGGCGCTGTGGTCTGTGTGGGGGGGGGGGAGGTCGAGGCATTGGGGCTCATTCACATGGGCGCTGTGGTGTGTGTGTGTGTGTGTGGGGGGGGGGGTCGAGGCATTGGGGCTCATTCACATGGGCGCTGTGGTCTGTGTGGGGGGGGGGTCGAGGCATTGGGGCTCATTCACATGGGCGCTGTGGTGTGTGTGTGTGTGTGTGTGGGGGGGGGGGGTCGAGGCCTTGGGCGCTGTGGTCTGTGACTCCGGGGTTTGGCTGAAGCTGTGGGGGGGGGGGGGGGTCGAGGCCTTGGGTGCTGTGGTGTGTGTGTGTGTGTGTGGGGGGGGGGGGTCGAGGCATTGGGGCTCATTCACATAGGCGCTGTGGTGTGTGTGTGTGTGGGGGGGGTCGAGGCCTTGGGCGCTGTGGTCTGTGACTCCGGGGTTTGGCTGAAGCTGTGTGCAGGCAGCCTGCGTTCCACTTTGGGGCTGCATCAGCTGTATGAAGACAGCCACAGGCTCCTGTCTGACAGGTGTAGGGCCCCTGAATACTGACAAAATACATTTGGGGCCACTCCCCCACACTGGGACCTGCGGCTGTGTTCATACAATCCCGGCTTCAGTCAGCTGCATGAACAATCCCCTCATCCACATGGCCGGTATCTGGGAACAGGTTGACGGGGGAGGGGGTTGAGGCTGTAAAACCCCATTGATGAGCTGCGCTTTTACTGCCCACCAACTGCTATATCCTCCCTTTAGTAACTGAGGCCGTGGCTAGGGGTGTACATGTGATGGCCGCAATGCTTCACAACCATGCCAGGTATTATACTCCACCCTTCGCCCCTGACCCATCCAAGTGAATGGTGCTGCTCAGCGAGGGCCCCGTTGCCGTTGGTTACCGCACCCTAGTCCAGGATTAAAGCAGGCTGCGAGGAGGCGATATACCTCATCAGCACCTGTCAAATGCTTTATAAAGAGCAATCCAAATACTGACCAGTTACAAGCGTGACTCCCACAGGCAGAGGCATGATGGGACTTGTAGTTTCACAACAGCTGGAGGGCCACCACTTTGACACCCGTGGTAGAGACCTATTAAATGCTAGGCCAGGGGTGTCAAACTGGGGGCCCTCCAGCTGTTGTGAAACTACAAGTCCCATCATTCCCGCCTTTGGGAGTCACGCTTGTAACGGTGAATCTTGCAATGCCTCATGGGACTTGTAGTTCAGCAACAGCTGGAGGGCCGCCAGTTTGACACCCGTGGTCTATAGTGGATGGATGGATGGACGGCTGCAGGCTCTACTACCTTCCTACATGACCCCTCCCTGTATCTTCTGTGTGAATGATATCAAAACAGGAACCAGATTACAGCACCAATGAGCGTTAAACCACAAACTTCCACCAAAGACCAACGGCGCCAACAGAGCCGCCATTTTGACTGCACTGGGTGAATGATTCTCCAGGTCAAAGTTGTGAACACAAGGGAAGAGTGTGGGGGTGGGGGAATAAAGGAGTGCGGACAATTCCTCATGGTGTCGATAGGTGGCGCTCTAACACAACTGTATGGCTACAGCTTGAAGATGGCAGCAGAAAATGCAGCAAAAACCGCCTGTAAATGCGATATTGTGCTTAGCAGTTGGACGTTCATTCATTTCATTGGTCAGAGTTTTGCCACTGAAATGAATACACGCCCACATGGCTAGCGCTTAGGCGCACTTACACACCTGTTTGCCGATTTTGGGCCAAAATGTTCCTCTCTTGAATGCCAGGCTTCTGCACTTAGGAGAGAGACGTTTAACCGCCCTTAATTCTGCTGCCGCTAAACTCAGCAAAAGCCCATGTCTCCCTCCGTACGTAGGCTTTTACTGAGCCCACGTCTCCCTCCGTACGTAGGCTTTTACTGAGCCCACGTCTCCCTCCGTACGTAGGCTTTTACTGAGCCCACGTCTCCCTCCATACGTAGGCTTTTACTGAGCCCACGTCTCCCTCCATACGTAGGCTTTTACTGAGCCCACGTCTCCCTCCAGACGTAGGCTTTTACTGAGCCCACGTCTCCCTCCAGACGTAGGCTTTTACTGAGCCCACGTCTCCCTCCAGACGTAGGCTTTTACTGAGCCCACGTCTCCCTCCAGACGTAGGCTTTTACTGAGCCCACGTCTCCCTCCAGACGTAGGCTTTTACTGAGTTGGGTTCAGGGGTTTTGGCAAAAAAAAAAAACACCAAAAGCTCATAAACACATTTAACAGCAGCAGTGTGCATGAGGTCTAATACCTCATTGTGTCTATAGGTGGAGCTCTAACAACTGCAATACCTCATTGTGTCTATAGGTGGAGCTCTAACACAACTAATACCTCATTGTGTCTATAGGTGGAGCTCTAACAACTGTAATACCTCATTGTGTCTATAGGTGGAGCTCTAACAACTGCAATACCTCATTGTGTCTATAGGTGGAGCTCTAGCACAACTGTAATACCTCATTGTGTCTATAGGTGGAGCTCTAGCAACTGCAATACCTCATTGTGACTATAGGTGGAGCTCTAGCACAACTGTAATACCTCATTGTGTCTATAGGTGGAGCTCTAACACAACTGTAATACCTCATTGTGTCTATAGGTGGAGCTCTAACACAACTGTAATACCTCATTGTGTCTATAGGTGGAGCTCTAACAACTGTAATACCTCATTGTGTCTATAGGTGGAGCTCTAACACAACTGTAATACCTCATTGTGTCTATAGGTGGAGCTCTAACAACTGTAATACCTCATTGTGTCTATAGGTGGAGCTCTAACACAACTGTAATACCTCATTGTGTCTATAGGTGGAGCTCTAACACAACTGTAATACCTCATTGTGTCTATAGGTGGAGTTCTAACAACTGTAATACCTCATTGTGTCTATAGGTGGAGCTCTAACAACTGCAATACCTCATTGTGTCTATAGGTGGAGCTCTAACAACTGCAATACCTCATTGTGTCTATAGGTGGAGCTCTAACAACTGTAATACCTCATTGTGTCTATAGGTGGAGCTCTAACACTTTCTTCAAACTCTAGGGGGGGGGCGGACTGTGGCCAGTGGGAGTAGAAAATGGCCCGGCCTCAGTGGGAGTGAACAATGCTATAGGCTGGGTGGTCAGTGGGAGGGGGAAAAAAAACCCAAAAACCATTATATCATTGGTGTCATTGGAAGAATTAAATTCCCCATCTCTGGTGTTAATTGGAGGAATAGCACCCCATCGTTGGTGTCGGTGGGAGGAATAGCACCCCGTGGTTGGTGTCGGTGGGAGGAATAGCGCCCCGTGGTTGGTTTCGGGGGGAGGAATAGCGCCCCATCGTTGGTGTCAGTGGAATAGCGCCCCATCGTTGGTGTCAGTGGGAGAAATAGCGCCCCATCGTTGGTGTCAGTGGGAGAAATAGCGCCCCATCGTTGGTGTCAGTGGAATAGCGCCCCATCGTTGGTGTCAGTGGGAGGAATAGCGCCCCATCGTTGGTGTCAGTGGGAGGAATAGCGCCCCATTGTTGGTTTCGGGGGGTGGAATAGCGCCCCATCGTTGGTTTCGGGGGGTGGAATAGCGCCCCATCGTTGGTGTCAGTGGGGGGAATAGCGCCCAATCATTGGTGTCAGAGGAGGAATAGTGCCCCATCATTGGTGTCAGTGGGAGGAATAGTGCCCCATCATTGGTGTCAGTGGGAGGAACAGCGCCCCATCATTGGTGTCAGTGGGAGGAACAGCGCCCCATCATTGGTGTCAGTGGAAGGAATAGCGCCCCATCATTGGTGTCAGTGGGAGGAATAGCGCCCCATCATTGGTGTCAGTGGAGGAATAGTGCCCCATCACTGGTGTCAGTGGGAGGAACAGCGCCCCATCATTGGTGTCAGTGGGAGGAATAGTGCCCCATCATTGGTGTCAGTGGAGGAATAGTGCCCCATCATTGGTGTCAGTGGCAGGAATAGTGCCCCATCATTGGTGTCAGTGGGAGGAACAGCGCCCCATCATTGGTGTCAGTGGGAGGAACAGCGCCCCATCATTGGTGTCAGTGGGAGGAACAGCGCCCCATCATTGGTGTCAGTGGGAGGAACAGTGCCCCATCATTGGTGTCAGTGGGAGGAACAGTGCCCCATCATTGGTGTCAGTGGGAGGAACAGCGCCCCATCATTGGTGTCAGTGGGAGGAACAGCGCCCCATCATTGGTGTCAGTGGGAGGAACAGCGCCCCATCATTGGTGTCAGTGGGAGGAACAGTGCCCCAAGGGCCGGCTAAAGGCAAGCATGGGGTAACATCCGGAATATTTATACCTCTTCTGATCTACAAAACTTTTGCTGTATTTTTTTTGGTAAAAACTACAATAAAGTTATCAATGACTTTTATAAATTAAAATCACATTTAATCAAAATTTCTCTCTCAGTGGCTCAGTATCTGACATGCGATTGGACAGTTTCAAATCACATGACAAGCTGCTCCCTATAGTCTGTAAATGGTGGTTTCTTCACGACTTTGTGATCTGCGGTCCTGAAGTCACAGAGTCCTACAAGTCGCACTGACATGACTATCAAATGAAGTCGATTGATGTCAAAGTCAGACCCGGAGTGAAGGAACACAGTGTGGAGCGAATGACCTGCAGAGCGATGCCAAGCCAACGCCCAGCAGGTGAACGTGGTGACGTCTCCTCTCACTGGTGCGCTGCGCCGGGGTTGGACAGGACAGATATCATCTCCTGACCACAATGTGATATTTCAGCACCCCAAACTATGACGTCTGTTGGGCGACTTCTAGCAGAACGACTTGGAATGTAAACACTCTGAAACTGCAGGCGATAGCAGATCTCTGGTGAGAACGTAAAATCCGATCATCTCCACATTGTATCCAAAGATTCCCCGCCTCCTCCAATCACTCCGGACCAATCCTGAAGGTCGACACAAATTTGTGAAGATCCCACATATTTCCTTCCTGGAATTCGGATACACATGTGAGTAACGTGTCACAGAATTCACAGAGCCCACCCTCTGAGGGGTGGAGCTACAGGAGGTGGAGTCAGTACAGGAATCAGCAAGAGACCATGGGAGATGTAGTCCTTAGAAATGGAGAAGCTGCAGAGCATGCTGGGAATCCAGGAAGTTGTGAAAAGAGACATCCGGCCCTCACAAGCAGAAAGGATATTGGGTTGTCGGGATATTGGGTTGTCGGGAAGAATGGTGGTTTGTATTTTATGCAATAAAAGCGTATTCTGCGATCAGAGATCCCCTGCAGCCCATTGGCAGAACTTTGGGTCATGTGACTTTCTCAGTAAGTTTCCCCAGAGGGCAATACAAAGAATGCCGGCACATGGCAGAGGGGTCCTTCCGCATAGTTATCCACCAATGACACGATATACAAACCCCGTGCCGTGTGCCGGTGCTCCTCGTACGGTCCGGCGCTCTGCAGGCAGGTGCTTTGGCCACACCCGGGAGCACTGAAGCACCCCGAGCTTTACGTCGCAGAGCGCCTGGATTTTCTCGGCTTCACACGGCACAGACTTTCCAAAACGCCCTGCTTGGCCATTGACCCAACAATAAGGGAGGATATTTTTCTTCCATTTTGGAGGAAGGAAGGGTTAGAACCCATCAGATTTATTTTTTTTGCCATCATTGGCTGTGAGACAGGAAGTGAAGGGAAATCTCCCCAAACAGGAAGTGAGAAAATCACCCATTAAGGGAATTCGTTGGGACCCCCTCAGTCACCAGAACTAGTGTCCCCAATGGAAGATTTCATGTTCTGGGGACAACCCAAAATTTGGGATTTTCTTTTGCTTTCAATGATAGCGGTCACCAGGACCAATAGAGAAAGGGAGGGGGGTGTCTCCCTAACAGGGACATAGACAGCAATAAAAACCTGGCAGGGGGTCTAATCCCTCCCCCTCCATCCAACACTAAGGAGATAAAAAAGTTATACTTTAAAGGGGTGGAGCACGTAGAACGATGTGGCTCCTCCCACGCCTGCTCTAAAAAAAATTGTTCTTACAGAGAACTTCCTCTGACGGAATGATGACATCACTTCCCTCAGATGGCGACACCATCTTCATCACCTCCAATGAGGATGAAGGGGAGGAGCAAAGGGGAGGAATAAAGGAGAGGAACTAAGGGGAGGAATGAAAGGGGGGGGGGGGGGACGAAAGGAGGGGAACAAAGTAACCGTATAAAATATGGAGGGAACAGATTTGGGGGGGGGGGTCCATAACGGCGCTATTTTTCCGCGCAATTTCAAAGTGAATGTAAAATAAAGATGCGTCGGTCAGTTTAAAAGATTATCTAATTTAAAGAAAAACTAAACTCAGCAATTTAATGGTTTAAAAACATTTTTAAAAAAATGGATCCATTCCCGACAAGCCAGGAATGCTAACTGCCACAGTTGCTCGTGCTCTGAACCAAACTGTCAAACCATAAAATGGTCGGCCTCACGACTGGTCACACGTACAGCACTCAGGGCTGTGGATGCGGGGATACCACCAATCCTCCTGTACAGGGTCCAGGCAACTGGGTGAATCAGATGGAGGTAGGGAGGGTGAACAGCATGTGGGGGGGGGGCAATTACTGGAACTGATCCCCTGTACGACCCCCTCTGCAGCAGCTGTAAGCCGGCTTTTTCTCCTCTTCCTCCCACTGGCTTTCAGCTGCTGCAGAGGAAGCCGTACAGGGGGATCGGTTCCAGAAATTGTCCCCCCGCTGCACCCATCACGCTCCCTGTCCATATGTTACCCCCTACTGTTCAGGCTGTGTGCCCCCACCCATACAATGCTGACGGCATACCCCCCATTCTTTCCTCGGCAGCTGCCAACCCAATAGGATCCTTTAGGATGGAGAGTGGGGAGGGACCCGGGTAAAGAAGTCATATTTAATCAGCCCCTCCCATTCCCGAATGAACACATGGGCGATTGGTACTGATCATTCCCTGTGTTCATTCAAATCTGAAGCATAGTAAACTAGTAGTACTTTTTTTTTTTTTTGAGGACCTGTCACGTTGGCTTTATGGGACCTTGTGGGTTTCTAACAGCAGCCCTGACCGCACCATGACAACTGCAGATCAAGATGGCAGCTTCCTTGGCTGCGAAGGACAGGAGGGTTTAGTTCCATTTTAAAAGGTACCCCCGCAGGTTCCGTCCCCCCGACCCATTCACATCAATAAATCTGCAAATCCTGACCTGTATTCTTACCAGGTCACTTCCTAAGCCAATGAGCATCGTGCATTTAGTACTTTTTTTGCACAGAATCCTGCAGATCATTGCACCTTGCGATCGGTGCGTCACGGGGGCGATGCGCAGATGTAAGAACCTTGTTACGGGGATGGGGGGAGTACAGCTGGAGTGCAGCTTTCTGTGACATCACCGCGCTGCTGGGCATGGGGGCGGAGCCCAGACCCGGATGAAGCAGCTGTACAGGCAGAGCCATGCGCAACTGCTCCGAATTTCTACAGGAAGGCGAGCCCCCCCGCTATCCGGGTAAGGAGGGCGGGGTTTCGGGAGGTGGTATGCCCACATGCGTCACGTCACCCTCTATGGGGCGAAAAGGTGGATTTGACCTTTAAGTAGGACACAAATCTGCCCCCCGGCTTTCTGCATTCCCAGGCCCTGGTGTCAGGGGAGAGTCATGCTCAGTCCTCCACACGGACAGGTGTCATGCAGGCCCCGGCGTGCCATAGAACTCTGCTGGAAGGGCATGCTGGGATCTGCAGTTCCACACGGCCGGGATCAGGCTCCACACTGACATTCTGCATTCCAGGACACGGAGCATCAAAACCACAATCAGCGATCACCCTTTACTGCTACGGCTGCTGTAAACCGACAGCTACAAATCTGCTCCGGGTCACGGCCGGATCCGAATAGGACAGACACTCCATAAACGGGTCAGCACCGAATACAACGGACAGCTTGACCTGCACCATGCGAATGACCAGCCTCCGAATCCGGACACCCAAAAGCTGATTGGAAGGCATGCCGTCTGTGCCCCGCCCCTACAACCGACGGCAAAGAGGAGGCGTGGCTTATTTTCTAATTCTTCTACATTTGTATGAACAGTAATTTCCCCTTGGGGGTGTGGGGGGCTGTGTGTATGGGGGGGGGGGGCGCTATGTATATTGGGGGGGGGTTTGCCCCCGCAGGTCACAATATGGAGTGCAAAATGACCAGCCTCTGAATCCTGACACCCAATAGCTGATTGGAAGGCGTGCTCTCTGTGCCCCACCCGTAAAACTGACGGCAAAGAGGAGGCGTGGCTTATTTTCTAATTCTACATTTGTATGAACAGTAATTTCCCCTTGGGGGTGTGGGGGGCTGTGTGTATGGGGGGGGAGGGGCTATGTGTATGGGTGGGGGCTATGTATATTGGGGGGGGGTTTGCCCCCGCAGGTCACAATATGGAGTGCAAAATGACCAGCCTCTGAATCCTGACACCCAATAGCTGATTGGAAGGCGTGCTCTCTGTGCCCCACCCGTACAACTGACGGCAAAGAGGAGGCGCAGCTTATTTTTCAAATTCTTCCGTGTGTATGTGAACAGTAATTTCCCATTTGGGGTGTGGGGGGCTGTGTGTATGGGGGGGGGGAGGGGCTGTGTGTATGGGGGGGTGTTTTGCCCCCACAGGTCACGATATGGAGTGCAAAATGACCAGCCTCCAAATCCGGATACCAAAAGCTGATTGGAAGGCGTGCGCTCTGTGCCCCGCCCCTACAACCGACGGCAGAGGAGGCGCGGCTTATTTTTCAAATTCTACCACATGTATGAACAGTAATTTCCCCTTGGGGGTGTAGGGGGCTGTGTGTATAGGGGGAGGGGGGCCATGTGTATAGGGGGAGGAGGGGCCCACAGGTCACGATATGGAGTCACTTTAGACGCATATAGTGCTTAGCGTTGTTCTTTCATTTATTGTTCTCATTTGCAGCGGGTGCGGGGGATGGGCTGGGGACATCGGCGGGGGATGGGCTGGGGACATCGGCGGGGGATGGGGACAGCGGCAGGATTATCAAGTGCAGAAACCTACCCGAGAACCGGAGACTGTGCTCACATGACTAAAAGCTGGAAGCTGAGTGGCTGCGATGGGTGGCCTGGGGGCGTGCGGTGTCACAGGAGCTCTGTCCAAGGTCAGCCTTTAGTGGACACGCCCTCCCTCATGTCAACCAATCACCATGGAGGCTGGATGCAGGATGGGAGCTTTGCAGCAAAATGGCTGAATGTTTGCATAACCCAACGATAAAGTGCAAACCCTGGTAAGTGGCCCAAATTCTGCCATGACTGGACTTCCCCAGAAGGCAGAACGGGGGAGGGGAGAGGTTCCCATGCTGAAGTATCCTTTTCTATGTTACTGTCGAATGAAGCGATTCAAGAACCTGCAGGAGGCAGTAGAGTTCCCCCCCCCCACATGGTCACATTTTTACCACCCCCTGCATGATGCGACAGCTGGACACGGAGTCACACAGGGGGTCTCTGCCGTCTGCATCCTCTACCGGCAACAGCGAGAGACCCCCAAACCTGGCCGGGGGGCTGAGCGAAGACTCGGACACATTCTCGTTTACTGCGTCCTCTATTTCCATGGCCTCGCTGTTGGGGACCCCCCCCTGCAAGGTGCCGTCTTCAGGGAGGCGGTACGGGGGATTCTGGGTGGGGGTTCCGTTGCTGACCAGCAGCTGGTTGCAGTTGTCCTCTCCGTCCGTTTTGGTGGAAGAACATCGGTTGTCGTCTAAGGCGCCCGAGCCGTCTGTGCAGTCCATGTCTTCCACGTTTGTTTGGACGCGGTCCGGGGCCGGACATCGGGGTCTGTAAGGGGGGATTTCCGATACACCATATTTGGCATTACAGAGTCTGACCCTCACCTCCCCGCTGACCTGCGCGGGGTCACATTTCCCCACGGTGGGGGAGAGGGACGCAGATGGGGGATAGCCTCTTCTTATGAGATCAGGGGATACCGGAAGCGATCTGCAGCGTCTCCTGGGGACATACGAGCAATCCACAGTGTCCTGGCTGAAGAGCTGCCGCACCGCTCCGGTCCCCGCTTCACCGTCCATCTTGGGCGAGTACAAGTCGAACACATGAGAGATGACCGACTTGCTGGGCATATCGAAGAATTTGATCTTCCCGCCTTTCAAGTCCTCCCTGGCATTAAAGGGGTTAACCTTGCGCATGGCACCCTTCCGGGGGGTGTAGAAGGGGTCCTGGACGTTGATCTTCCGCTTAGGTTTCTGGGCGAAGACGTCGGATTGGCTCCGGCACAGAGTGATGCTCCTGCGGGGTCGTGGAGACTTTTGGGGGATCTTGTCATCTGGTGACAACGCAATCAGACGCTTCACCCCCAGACTCTTATCAGAGGGACCTGAAAAAGGAACAAAGTGAGTCAGAAGGGAAGGAAAGGTCCTGAAATATCTAACACTTTAGCCTCCCTAAGGGGATTTCCTGTGTTCCCCACTACATGCCACGCCTTCTTCCTCCAAGAGCAGAGATGTCATTCACAAAAACACAAGCTGACAACACAGCAGCAGCTACTACATTCCCCTGAGAGAGACTAGGGTAGTAGTTGCTGGAGGGTGCGGCTGTTGGTTTGTGTTTTTGTGAAGGATGGTGCTGTAGGAGGTTGGGGGCTCAGAAACAGAGCGGAGGAGGCACTGACTGCACAGCAAGGAGGGCTGTAAATGTTCTCTCTGCAGCATTTAGAGGAGGCAGGGACTGTGTGGGCTCTGTGAGGTCTGAGTCACAAGTCTGTCTCCTTGGTCCAGCATTGTAGGAGAGGAGCGGACATTGGGTGGGGCTAGCTATCCAACAATGCTGCTTAGGGACCACACGTGTCTCCTTTGTCCAGTCTTGTCAGATAGTGGTGGACAGTGGGAGGGGCTATCCAACAACGCTGCTTTGGGACCACATGTCTGTCTTTGTCCAGTCTTGTCAAATAGCAGTGGACATTGGGAGGAACTAGCTTTTTGAGAATGCTGCTTAGAAACCACATGCCTGTCTCCTTTGTCCAGTCTTATCGAATAGCATTGGACATTGGGTGGAGCTAGCTATCCACTAACGCTGCTTAGGAACCACAAGCCTGTTTCCTTTGTCCAGTGTTGTCAGATAGTGGTGGACAGTGCAAGGAGCTAGCTATCCAACAAAGCTGCATAGAAACCACATGCCTGTCTCCTTTGTCCAGTCTTGTTGGATACCAGTGGGAGGAGCTATCTGACAACGCTGCATAGAAACCACATGCCTGTCTCCTTTGTCCAGTCTTGTTGAATACCAGTGGGAGGAGCTGACAATGCTGCATAGAAACCACATGCCTGTCTCCTTTGTCCAGTCTTCTTGGATACCAGTGGGAGGAGCTATCTGACAATGCTGAATAGAAACCACATGTCTGTCTCCTTTGTCCAGTGTTGTTAGATAGTGGTAGACATTATGAGGGGCTAGCTATCCAACAACACTGCTTAGGAAGCGCACGCCTGTTTCCTTTGTCCAGTCTTGTCAGATAGCAATGGACAGTGGGAGGAGCTAGCTATTCGACAATGCTGCTTAGAAAGCACATGCCTGTCTTCTTTCTCCAGTGTTGTTGGATAGCATTGCACAGTGGGAGGAGCTAGCTGACAACACTGCATAGAAACCATATGCCTGCCATCTTTGTCCAGTGTTCTAAGATAGCAGTGGACAGTGGGAGGGGCTAGCTATTCATCAACGCTTAGAAAAAACACACCTGTCTCCTTTGTTCAGTCTTGTGAGATAGCAGTGGACATTGGGAGGAGATAGCTGACAACGCTGCATAGAAACCACATGCCTGTCTCCTTTGTCCAGTCTTCTCAAATAGCATTGCGGTTACCTATCCAACAATGCTGCTTAGAAACCAGGTGTCCGTTTCCTTTGTCCAGTGTTGTCGGATAGCAGTGGACAGTGGGAGGAGCCAGCTATTTGACAACACTGCATAGAAACCACATGTCTGTTTCCTTTGTCCAGTGTTGTCAGATAGTGGTGGACATTGAGTGGGGCTAGCTATTTGACAATGCTGCTTAGAAATCACATGCCTGTCTCCTTTGTCCAGTGTTGTCAGACAGCAGTGGACAGTAGGTGGGGCTAAACGAGAATGCTGCTTAGAAACCATAGCACCAATTTTCACAGGAACAAGTGCAAAAAGTGGAAGTCTGGGATAAAACAAAGCTTAAAACAACCCCTTTCTAACACCTATACTAACTACCCTGTAGAAGGAAGATGCTTGTACTTACCTATTCTCCGGGTGCTCGGGTCTGGTCATGTGATTGGCTCCCAGAGGCCGGCTTCAGGGGAGAGCTGACAACGGATGCTCTATAGTAAGTCTATGGGTGGCATCACCACCTAGGAATTCCAGCCGTTGTCAACGTTCTCTCCTCTCTCCACAAGCCTGCCATGGAGTTAGAGCACCTGTTCAAAGTGAAAGAAATCCTGAAAACATGACCTGTTGAGGGGAGCTGAGTTTGGAAACCCCCGTTTTACAGGCTCGATAATAGGTGTTAGAAGAGGGGTGGGATCTGTGTTAGGTATAGTTACTTCTTTACCTCTAGATGTCTGCAGAAGAATAAACCCACCTTTGGGAAGAGGTTTTGTTTCGGTGATTTCCGGGTTGTTCGCTCTTCGCTCATTTTCGGCCTCTTCACTTTTCAGACGACTCAAGATCTCCTCCAGCTGCTTCACGATGTCCACAAAGGAAGGCCGGAGCTTCGGATCCATCTGAGGAGGAGACACAAAGTACTGTATGATCTCTTCCCAGCATTTTCCCCGCTGATAGTCTGACAGTCATGACACCCCAATCACTGGCAGGACAACGCCGGGACAGACCAGGTCTCCCATGATATGCCATCTCCTTGCTGTGTCGCCACCCCGCCCACAACCTGCTGATTGGACAATGATGGAGAAAAGAAAATACAACTGTCCTCCCTCCTCCTGTAAGCATATGTGCACGTGGTGGAGTGGGATTGGCTCCCAGCGTTCCCTGCCCTCTCTGTGCTGCTATGCAGAGGGCCACCAAAGGCTGTGAACGCATTTAGTTGTCTATATGGCTGTAGGTATTCTTTAACCGCCTCCCACCCGCCATATAAGTAGATTCTCTCGTTCTGGGAGGATGTCATGTGACGTCCTCCCACTCTGACCGCGCATGCGTGCCCCCGGGGACGCGCAGCACTGCGATCGGTGGTGCACTGTGTGCTTGGGACACAGCGGATCGCTGATCAACAAAAAGAGCGAAAGACGTGGGCTCTGTCATGTGAACAGCTGTGTCCAATCAGGAAATGCCGGTTATCTGCATTTCTTTCCTCACGAGCTGTCACGCTGACAGAGGAGAGGAGAGCCGGTAATCGGCATTACTCAGAGGGGACTTCTACACTGATCAGGGCACTGATGATCAGTGTAGCCCCAGCAGTGCCACCTGTCAGTGTCCATCAATGCCACATCAGTGCCTACCAGTGCACATCAATGCCACATATCAGTGCCCATCTGAGCTGCCTTTCAGTGCCACCTATCAGTGCCAGTCAGTGCCATATATGAGTGCTGCCTTTCAGTGCCCATCAGTGATTCCTGTCAATGCCCATCAGTGCCTCCTCACCAGTGCCGCCTATCAGTGACCATCAGTGCATCCTCATTAGTGAACATCAGTGGAGAAAAATCTCTTATTTACAAAATTTTATAACAGAAACTAAGAAAAAACTTTTTTTTTCTAAAAATTTTCAGTTGTTTTTGGTTTGCTTAGCAAAAAATAAAAAACCCCGAGGTGATTAAATACCACCAAAAGAAAGCTCTATCGGTCTCAAAAAAAATTATCAAAATTTCATATGGGAACAGTGTTGAATTGTCATTCAAAGTGCGACAGCGTTGAAAGCTGAACATTGGCCTGGGCAGGAAGGGGGTGACAGGGCCCGGTAGGCAGGAAGGGGGTGACAGGGCCCGGTAGGCAGGAAGGGGGTGACAGGGCCCGGTAGGCAGGAAGGGGGTGACAGGGCCCGGTAGGCGAGGGGTTAAAAACAAACAGCCCCGGTCAGTTGTGGATGGAGTACATCTGCCACATAGAATTTTGAGGTTCATAAGGTAAATGGGTGGCAGTGGGAGGTCTGTAGCAGGAGGAGGGGGTCAGGCCACACCTTGCTTCCCACCGGGGGTATAACTTGTCTTCTCCGGGGTAATCAGTGTTGGTGCAGAGAAAGGAGACAAGCAGGCTGTGAGGTAACACGGGACCCCTGCGGTGTATTTACAGGCCAGGAGGACTGTGATCTTCTCCCCTGTGGGGGCAATCTGTCCTACACTGGATGTTTGCTTTATTTTTGCCTTTTGTGGGCTGGAAGCCCTTAACCCTACATGTGTCCTGGTTGGCCTCTCTGTGAGCTCCACAGCTGAAGCCCACAGTGTATATAAAGCCTATGCTTTAACCCCTCGCCCACCGGGCACTGTCACCCCCTTCCTGCCTACCGGGCACTTCTACCCCCTTCCTGCCCACCGGGCACCGTCACCCCCTTCCTGCCCACCGGGCACCGTCACCCCCTTCCTGCCCACCGGGCACTTCTACCCCCTTCCTGCCCACCGGGCACCGTCACCCCCTTCCTGCCCACCGGGCACTTCTACCCCCTTCCTGCCCACCGGGCACCGTCACCCCCTTCCTGCCCACCGGGCACCGTCACCTCCTTCCTGCCCACCGGGCACTTCTACCTCCTTCCTGCCCACCGGGCACTTCTACCCCCTTCCTGCCCACCGGGCACCGTCACCCCCTTCCTGCCCACCGGGCACCGTCACCCCCTTCCTGCCCACCGGGCACCGTCACCCCCTTCCTGCCCACCGGGCACCGTCACCTCCTTCCTGCCCACCGGGCACTTCTACCTCCTTCCTGCCCACCGGGCACTGTCACCCCCTTCCTGCCCACCGGGCACCGTCACCCCCTTCCTGCCCACCGGGCACCGTCACCCCCTTCCTGCCCAGGCCAATGTTCAGCTTTCAGTGCTATCGCACTTTGAATGACAATTGCGCGGTCATGCAACACTGTACCCGTATGACATTTTTCATCTTTTTTCACACAAATAGAGCTTTCTTTTGGTGGTATTTAATCACCGCTGGGGGTTTTGTTTTTTCGCTATAAACAAAAAAGCAAAACATTTTGGAAAAAATTTTTTTTTCTTCTTTGTTCCTATTATAAAATTTTGCAAACAGGTAATTTCTCTCCTACACTGATGTGTGTTGATGAGGCAGCACTGATAGGTGGCACTGATGATGCAGCAATGATGGGCACTGATGGGCGGCACTGATGATGCAGCAATGATGGGCACTGATGGGCGGCACTGATGATGCAGCAATGATGGGCGCTGATGGGCGGCACTGATGATGCAGCAATGATGGGCACTGATAGGCGGCACTGATGATGCAGCAATGATGGGCACTGATGGGTAGCACTGCTGGGCACAGATCATCAGGGCACCGATGATCATTGCTGATCTGTTTTCTGACAATTGCCGGTTATCGGCAGTAGTTTCCTGACACTGGCACAGCATGAAGAAAGTGCAGCCGATAACCAGCAACTGCATTTACCTGGTGATCTGCTATCATTGGACACAGCTGATCACATGGTAATTGATTGGCCTTTTATCAAATCACATGATCAGCTGTGTCCGTAGGACACACCAAATCACAGAGATCGCCAGGGGCGTGCGGGAGGGTGCATTTTTTGGAGGAAGTCATATGACGCCCTCCTAGAACTGGACAACCACGCTGTAGCTGTAATTTGACTATAACACGGTGGCCAAGTGGCTGTAAACCTCAGGCATGAAAAATGAACAAAGCATCTCCCTCTACTGGTCTATGTTCAGAGCACTAAGTGTCATTTCTGTCTGCTGCCTCCTTCCTCTGCTATCAGCATGAGTCACTTCTGCCAAGTTTTCCTGACACCAAGAGATAAATGGTGACAGGGGAGGGAGCTCCAGCACACAGCCTGTGATTGATGTGTGTGCTCTCCTCAGCGAGCTCGGCAGTGTGTAATCTCAACTCTGACTGTTCAAGCTGTATAAATCCATCACTTTGAACGGCTGTAGAGAAGAGCATGCCACAGATAAACAGGTACAACTTCTGTAGTAAGATTTGTTTCATCTCTGTATCACCTGAGGCCAGTCACTGCACTGGGGATATGGAAGGGTTTGCAACCACTTTAAGTTTTAGAGTGTGGAAGTAGCGATTCCAATGTTGGCTTTTTGCTGCGGTTTGGTGAACTTGCACTTTATTACACAATTACATCAAAGTGGATCTAAAGGCTGAAGGTTTTTTTTTTAGAATGCATGACGGTAAACAACCTTCTGTGTGCTGCTCCCCAAATCCTCACCCAAGCCAGATCTTGATCTAGCGATGTGCACGGGAGCAGCGGCTGTCTTGGGTCTCTCTCTTTCCTCATTGGCTGAGACACAGCAGCGGAAGCCACTGGCTCCCTCTGCTGTCACATACATGCATTTCTGGGTATAGGGCAGTTGTTGCAGAGTGAAGGGCAGTGTGGTGTCCCCAGAGGACCGCTGACAGGTGTACTGGTTGGGTCAGAGATGTTCTCCCTTCTACAACGCATTTCACCCCAGGAGAGGCTTAGTCATGGAAGACGAAACGCATTGCAGGAGGAGCCGCTGGTGGGCAGTGTTGTTTGTGATGCACAGATCCCTATGGAATAAAGTTTATTGAAAAAGAGGATGTGGCCAAAGTGCAGCTTGTGTTATTTTATGGAAAGGAAGAGACACTTTTGTGATAATAGCAGAAATTGGGGGGGGGGCCATACTCACATTGCAACAGTTGAAGGCGAGCTGGAGGAAGTCGGGGGGACAATCACCCACCATGTGCTGGAAACCATCATAGTCCAAACCGAAGTTCTGGAGGCAAAGGATGAAAATATGATGAGAAATATAACATAGCAGGGAATGCGATTAGAAATCCTCTGCCCCCCCCCCACCCCCACCCCCGGGTCTATTATCACACATAGCTCTCAAGTGTCCCTCATTGGCAGCCAGATCCCTCCATCCCTCATTCCTCCTCCATGTCTTCCTCCTTTCATCTAATGCAGGGTTTCTCAGCCAGGGTTCCATGGATCCCTAGGGTTCCTCCAGAGGTTGCTGGGGGTTTCTTGAACAATGAGCAACTTCTGCCTCTCGGATCAGTTCCCACTGACACCACTGATCTTTTTTGCTATCTGTAAGGGGGGAATTCTTCCCGACCACCAATGTAAGGGACATTCTTCCCACTGACCCCCAATGTAAGGGACATTCTTCCCACCGATCACCAATGTAAGGGACATTCTTCCCACTGACCCCCAATGTAAGGGACATTCTTCCCACTGATCCCCAATGTAAGGGACATTCTTCCCACCGACCCCCAACGTAAGGGACATTCTTCCCACCGACCCTCAATGTAAGGGACACTCTTCCCACCGACCACCAATGTAAGGGACATTCTTCCCACCGATCACCAATGTAAGGGACATTCTTCCCACCGACCCCCAACGTAAGGGACATTCTTCCCACTGATCACCAACGTAAGGGACATTCTTCCCACTGACCCCCAATGTAAGGGACATTCTTCCCACTGATCACCAATGTAAGGGACATTCTTCCCACTGACCCCCAATGTAAGGGACATTCTTCCCACCGACCCCCAACGTAAGGGCCACTCTTCCCACCGACCCCCAACGTAAGGGCCACTCTTCCCACCGACCCCCAACGTAAGGGACACTCTTCCCACCGACCACCAATGTAAGGGACATTCTTCCCACCGACCCCCAATGTAAGGGACATTCTTCCCACCGACCACCAATGTAAGGGCCACTCTTCCCACTGACCCCCCCAATGTAAGGGACATTCTTCCCACTGACCCCCAATGTAAGGGACATTCTTCCCACTGACCACCAATGTAAGGGACATTCTTCCCACTGACCCCCAATGTGAGGGACATTCTTCCCACTGACCCCCAATGTGAGGGACATTCTTCCCACTGACCCCCAATGTAAGGGACATTCTTCCCACTGACCCCCAATGTAAGGGACATTCTTCCCCCTGATCACCAATGTAAGAGACATTCTTCCCACCGACCCCCAATGTAAGGGACATTCTTCCCACCGACCCCCAATGTAAGGGACATTCTTCCCACCGACCCCCAATGTAAGGGACATTCTTCCCACCGACCCCCAATGTAAGGGACATTCTTCCCACTGACCCCCAATGTAAGGGACATTCTTCCCACTGACCCCCAATGTAAGGGACATTCTTCCCACTGACCCCCAATGTAAGGGACATTCTTCCCCCTGATCACCAATGTAAGAGACATTCTTCCCACCGACCCCCAATGTAAGGGACATTCTTCCCACTGACCCCCAATGTAAGGGACATTCTTCCCACTGACCACCAATGTAAGGGACATTCTTCCCACTGATCCCCAATGTAAGGGACATTCTTCCCACTGACCCCCAATGTAAGGGACATTCTTCCCACTGATCCCCAATGTAAGGGACATTCTTCCCACTGACCCCCAATGTAAGGGACATTCTTCCCACTGACCCCCAATGTAAGGGACATTCTTCCCCCTGATCACCAATGTAAGAGACATTCTTCCCACCGACCCCCAATGTAAGGGACATTCTTCCCACTGACCCCCAATGTAAGGACATTCTTCCCACTGACCACCAATGTAAGGGACATTCTTCCCACTGATCCCCAATGTAAGGGACATTCTTCCCACTGACCCCCAATGTAAGGGACATTCTTCCCACTGACCCCCAATGTAAGGAGCATTCTTCCCACCAACCATCACATGAACGTATCATGAGTTGGAGACGTAGTTGTTTTTAGCACGGGTTCCCAGAGACCGGAAAGTTATTTCACGGGTTCCTTTGTGTTGAATGGATTGAGAAAGGCCGGTCTACTGTGTGGAAATCTACACAAAAATGGTCTGTTAGCGGGAACAGTTGTCCCGGGACAGAGATGGGGGCTTCAGCATCTCCACCAAATAGTAGCATCCCTGTTTTGGAACCCCAGTATCATCGGTTAGAATCCCAATCATAACACCACCTGCCTGGAGTTTGCATGTTCTCCCTGTGCCTGTGTGGGTTTCCTCCAGGTGATCCTGTTTCCTCCCACACTACAAATGCTGGTGGCTGCAGTTTAAACTGGCCCTAGTATGTGTATATATGGGTGTGTGTTAGGGACCTTAGATTGTACGCCCCTTGGGGGCGGGGACTGATGTGGATGCGTAAATTGTCAGCTCTATATAAATGCCTGTAATAAATCAATGTTCACACCTTCGGATGATTAATATCTGTGCCGACTGACACCATGGAAGGGATTATGTAACTAGAATAAGGCGGTTCCACAATTTTCACACCTACCATCTTCTTCTTCTTGGACAATCAGGTTCTGACTCACATTTCACAGTAATTGAATTAACCACTCGCTGCCCAGGCCAAGTCTGACATTTATTACATACATTTACAGAAAAAAAAATCTGCTATTTTTTTGGGGCTAGAAAAGTATTTACAACCCACACACACACTACGCTCAAAAAAAATGGAAGGAAGACTCTGAGAACCCATCAGATCTCAATGGGGAGGAATCTCCTGCTGGATCTCTATACTGACATGGACGGGGGATGGGTGAGGAACGTAAGGACGCCCCATCATTGGATGGAAATGATCGCCCTACAGAGGACTGAATTCACAGACACCCCGAAAATCAAAGTGAAGAAATGATGCAGCAGGAGAGTCCATGTTGGTGAAATGTCATTGTAGCAACTCAGAATGGTCCTCAGTAGTCTGTGTGGCCCCCACGTGCTTGTATGCATGCCTGACAACGTCGGGGGAGGGTCCTAATGAGACCACGGATGGTGTCCTGGGGGATTTCCTCCCAGATCAAGACCAGGACATCACTGAGCTCCTGGACAGTCTGAGGTGCAACCTGGTGGCGTCAGATGGACCGAAACATGACATCCCAGAGGGGTTCTATTGGATTTAGGTCAGGTGAGCGTGGGGGCCAGTCAATGGTATCAATTCCTTCATCCTCCAGGAACTGCCTGCATACTCTCCCCACATGAGGCTGGGCATTGTCGTGCACCCGGAGGAACCCAGGACCCACTGCACCCGGAACCCAGGACCCGCTGCACCAGGAGGAACCCAGGACCCACTTCACCAGGAGGAACCCAGGATCCACTGCACCAGGAGGAACCCAGGACCACTGCACCAGCGTAGGGTCTGAAAATGGGTCCAAGGATTTCATCCCCATACCTAATGGCAGTCAGGGTGCCATTGACTAGCCTGTAGAGGTCTGGGCGTCCCTCCATTGAGATGCCTCCCCAGACCATCACTGACCCACCACCACAAAGGTCATGCTGAACCATGTTACAGGCAGAACGTTCACCACGGCTTCTCCAGACCCTTTTCACGTCTGTCACATGTGCTCAGGGGGAACCTGCTCTCAAAAGCACAGGGTGCCAGTGGTGGACCTGCCAATTCTGGGGTTCAATGGCCAATGCAGCTCTATGGTGCCGGGCAGTGAGCACAGGGCCCACTAGAGGACGTCAAGCCCTCAGGCCACCCTCATGAAGTCTGTTTCTGATTGTTTGGTCAGAGACATTCACACCAGTGGCCTGCTGGAGGTCATTATGTAGAGCTCTGGCAGGGCTCATCCTGTTCCTCCTTGTACAAAGGAGCAGATACGGGTCCTGCTGATGGGTTAAGGACCTTCTACGGCCCTGTCCAGCCCTCCTAGTGGAACTGCCTGTCTCCTGGAACCTCCTCCGTGCTCTCGTCTCCTGGAACCTCCTCCGTGCTCTCGTCTCCTGGAACCTCCTCCGTGCTCTCGTCTCCTGGAACCTCCTCCGTGCTCTCGTCTCCTGGAACCTCCTCCGTGCTCTCGAGACTGTGCTGGGAGACACAGCAAACCTTCTGGCAATGGCACGTATTGATGGACCACCCTGGAGGAGTTGGACTGCCTGTGCACCCTCTGTAGGGTCCAGGTATGGCCTCATGCTACCAGTAGTGACACTGACCGTAGCCAAATGCAAAACGAGTGAAAGACAGTCAGAAAAGAGTGCCATTTTTAAAACGCAAATCTTTTAGGACAATACACTCTAATTTTGGTGCACACAAATATAATATAACTGGATATAACATTTATAGGGAAAGTTGATCCCGGGAATATCCGAGCACGTTAAAAAAAAAAAAATTATACATTTCTTTTTTTTTTAAACTTTACCTGTTATTTTTTATCAACTGTATTGCTATCACAAGGGAAGAACATGATAGCATGGGCCATGACAGGTCCTCTTTATGGAGAGATCCCAGAGCCTAGACCTCTTATCTGCCCTCCATAAGAGTCGATCAAACCCAACAAATCCTTTGACAGGTGAACCACCTCCATTATCGCAGAGGAATGCCTATAGGTTGCTCTCTCACTGGTACATGACCCTGATGTGGATAGTAAAGTTCGTTCAATTGGCGTCTCCCTTTTGTTTTCTTGGACGACGGGAACCAGGCACTTTTTTTTCATATTTGGTGGTTGTGCCTGAAATGCTTTGTGTTTCTGGACTTTACTGGTGTTTCTTTAGTGTGTAACCCCAGGGAAGCTCTGCTCTATATGCCAATCCCTTCCATGACTTTAGCCCAAAGGAAGCTGGTGGGGATTGTTTTTCTGGCAACCCGGCATACTCTTGCAATCGCTTGTGGCCAACCGTTCCTTAGCTTCACTGAGGTCAACACATGGGATAATGGGAACCATGACCCAAGGAAAGCTCACCTCAATACTGACTGACTCCCATGCAAAATTCTTGAAAATTTCGGACCCTTGGATATCCTATAATGACCATCACAACCTGGACCGCTGCTTGCTCTCCATTTGATGAATTGGAAAGCCCACTTCCATGAAGCGTCCTAAGCCTTCCCCCCTTTCTTGGTACATCCTCACTTCCTGTCCCCCCCCCCTACCTTTCTTGGTATATCCTCACTTCCTGTCCCCCCCTACCTTTCTTGGTATATCCTCACTTCCTGTCCCCCCCCTCCCTTTCTGGGTATATCCTCACTTCCTGTCCCCCCTCCCTTTCTTGGTATATCCTCACTTCCTGTCCCCCCCCCTCCCTTTCTTGGTATATCCTCACTTCCTGTCCCCCCCCCTCCCTTTCTTGGTATATCCTCACTTCCTGTCCCCCCCTACCTTTCTTGGTATATCCTCACTTCCTGTCCCCCCCCCCTCCCTTTCTGGGTATATCCTCACTTCCTGTCCCCCCTCCCTTTCTTGGTATATCCTCACTTCCTGTCCCCCCCTCCCTTTCTTGGTATATCCTCACTTCCTGTCCCCCCTCCCTTTCTTGGTATATCCTCACTTCCTATCCCCCCCCCCCTCTTTTCTTCATTGCTCTGAGGCTTTCGGATGAAGGCTCTCGCCTCTCATTCCTCTAGTGCAGGGGTCTCCAAACTACGGCCCTCCAGATGTTGAGGAACAGCAAGTCCCATGACCCCTTGCAAGACTGACAGCCACAGGCAAGACTCCCAGAGGCATGATGGGACTTGTAGTACTTCAACAGCTGGAGGGCCATAGTTTGGCGACCCCTGTTCTAGAGGGCTCCACCCGCTTTCCCTCTCTTCACCTTGCCAAGGCCATTATCCTCCTGCACTCCCCATTCCTACTGGCCCCCTTTATGATACCGATTTAGGCGATGTGGTTTTATACAGATGGCTAAGCTATTGTATACACGATTCTCTTCTGGCAAAGTTCCCATATCCTACATTCGCCTTGAATATTTCTTTTCTGCCCATGTTATGTTCCAATGTACGACTTGCTCACGTCTGTTGGAACGTTTGAAAACCAATAAAAATCTTCAGCTCCATTATATGTCCTTCATCTGTGTATTTTACGCTTTGCCTGGACTTCAGCTTTACAAGCTCCAGGAAGTATTGATCTTCAATGGCGTTTGTGTGACAGAAAGTTGACTTTAGTCTTTGAACCTCAGCAGTAACCTGTGCAGATTGTACTGATCGGTATTTGGTTGTCATAGAAATGTGAGATAAGGACACAAAACATTTCCTGGAGGTGATAAAGATGACAGAAGGTGTGAACGGAGTGCCCCCACCATTCCACAGATGAACCCTCCAGATGACTCAGGTCAGGTATTTATTGGTTCCTTCATGAAAGTCGGCGGAATTTGAGGACTGTTTAACTATGGGACCGGGCCTTCTGCAACAAGGTGGAGGGTGGGGAAGTGTAAATGTTTTCAGAAATACCGGCCTACAGAATGGAAATATTCCCCTCTTCTATGATAAGTGACGGCAGTACTGGGTTAGGATCAATTAGGAAAAATGAATGCCACCCTTCGAAATGCTGGAGCAATGCTGCCAGATGATACAACCCCAGGATAGGGACCGTCAGCCCGACACCCCACATCTCAGGAGAGATACAATGTTTCAGGCTTGATTTGGGGGGATTTATTGTGCCACAGAAGAGTATAGGGACCACCAGTCCCCCCCCTCCTCCCAGGAGAGATACAATGTTTCATGCTTGATTTGGGGGGGATTTATTGTGCCATAATGGAGTATATGGACCACCAGTCCCCCCTCCTCCCAGGAGAGATACGTTTCATACTTGATTTGGGGGGGGGATTTATTGTGCCACAGAGGAGTATAGGGACCACCAGTCCCCTCTCCTTCTAGGAGAGATACAATGTTTGGAGTCTGAATGATTTATAGTCCATAGAGAAGAATAAGGACTTTACGCCCCCCCCCCCCCCCCCATCCTCCCAGGAGAGATCCAATGTTTGATTGGGGGAGATTTCTTGTCCTATAAGGCCTAGCTCACACTAGTGCGATTTCAGTCACACAAAACATAAAAATGGAAATCACATTGTTTTCAATGGTGCCCATTCACCTCAAGGCAACTCAGCATGGAGCGATTTTGGAAGAGGGCACCACTTTGGTGCCAATCCAGCTTGATTTTGGCCCCACAGAATATGCAAATCGCATCCAAAGTGCAACCAAGTCACACTACACAAAATTGGATTGCAGAGGTGTGAACCGAGCCTAAGAGTATAGGGACCACCAGCCTAACCTCCTCCCAAGAAAGATACGCTACTATATTGCCCCAAGTATTGGGTCTCCTGCCTTTCCATGCACATGGACTTTAATGGCCCCCCAGTCTTAGTCCGTAGGGTTCAATATTGAGTTGGCCCCACCCTTTCCCCACACATGACCTTTAATGGCCCCCCCAGTCTTAGTCCGTAGGGTTCAATATTGAGTTGGCCCCGCCCTTTCCACACACATGACCTTTAATGGCCCCCCAGTCTTAGTCCGTAGGGTTCAATATTGAGTTGGCCCCGCCCTTTCCACACACATGACCTTTAATGGCCCCCCAGTCTTAGTCCGTGGGGTTCAATATTGAGTTGGCCCCGCCCTTTGCAGCTATAACAGCTTCAACTCTTCTGGGAGGGCCGTCCACAAGGTTTAGGAGGGTGTCTATGGGAAGGTTGGACCATTCTTCCAGAAGCACATTTGTCAGGTCAGGCACTGATGTCGGGGGAGGAGGCCTGGCTCGCAGTCTCCGCTCTAATTCATCCCAAAGGTGTTCTATGGGGTTGAGGTCAGGACTCTGTGCAGGACAGTCAAGTTCCTCCACCCCAAACTGGCTCCTCCATGTCTTTATGGACCTTGCTTTGTGCACTGGTGGGCAGTCATGTTGGAACAGGAAGGGGCCATCCCCAAACTCCTCCCACAAAGTTGGGAGCATGAAATTGTCCAAAATGTCACCTTAAGAGTTCCCTTCACTGGAACTAGGGGGCCAAGCCCAACCCCTGAAAAACACCCCCACACTATAATCCCCCCTCCACCAAACTTTACACTTGGCACAATGTAGTTAGGCAAGTACCGTTCTCCTGGCAACCGCCAAACCCAGACACGTCCATCAGATTGCCAGACAGAGAAGCGTGATTGGTCCCTCCAGAGAACACGCCTCCACTGCTCTAGAGTCCAGTGGTGGCGTGCTTTACACCACGACATCCGACGCTTTGCATTGCACTTGGTGATGGAAGGCTTGGATGCAGCTGCTCGGCCATGGAAACCCATTCCATGAAGCTCTCTACGCACTGTTGTTGGGCTCATCTGAAGACCACACCAAGTTTGGAGGTCTTTAGCTATTGACTCTGCAGACAGTTGGCGACTTCTGCGCACTGTGCGCTTCAGCATGCGCTGACCCCGCCCTGTCATGTGATGTGGCCTACCACTTGGTGTCTGAGTGGCTGTTGTTCCCAGTTGCTTCCACTTTGTTATAATCCCACTAACAGTTGAGTGTGGAATATTTAGTAGCCAGATGGACTTATTGCCCAGGTGGCCACCTATCACGGGACCACGCTTGGAGTCACTGAGCTCCTGAGAGCGACCCATTCTTTCACCAATGTTTGTAGAAGCCGTCTGCATGTCTAGGGGATGGATTGTATACACCTGTGTCCATGGAGGGGATTGGAACACCTGAATCACATGATTGGGAGGGGATTGGAACACCTGAATCACACGATTGGGAGGGGATTGGAACACCTGAATCACACGATTGGGAGGGGATTGGAACACCTGAATCACATGATATGGAGGGGATTGGAACACCTGAATCACATGATATGGAGGGGATTGGAACACCTGAATCACATGATATGGAGGGGATTGCAGCACCTGAATCACATGATTGGGAGGGGATTGGAAGACCTGAATCACATGATTGGGAGGGGATTGGAAGACCTGAAGCACATGATTGGAGGGGATTGGAACACCTGAATCACATGATTGGGAGGGGATTGGAAGACCTGAATCACATGATTGGGAGGGGATTGGAAGACCTGAATCACATGATTGGGAGGGCGGGGACAATACAGTACTTTTGGCAATATAGTGTATAATGTTTCAAGCTTTATTGGGGAGGGGGGGATGGGGGTTGTCCCACAGAGGTTAAGCCCCCCTCCTCACAGGAAAGATACAATGTTTCAAGCTTGATTCAGGGAGGTTTACTGTCCCATAGGAGGAGGGTATGTAGGGGTTGTCAGCCCCCTCCTTCCAGGGAAGATACAATGTTTCAAAATGGATTTTGGGAGGATTCTCTTCCAGATAAGTTCACAATATAGAATTCCTATCTATCGGAACTATTGATTGGGAATGCAAATAGAAGTATTATTGATCAGATATCAGGATTGAGGCCACCATATCATTTCTATAAGGTTTACCCTTCCACGTTTCTAAGGTTTGTGGGTTCAAAATTTCAACTTTCACATACATGATTGTAAAGGCTGAAGGTGCATTCTATGCATGAAAGTAAAAAAAAAAAACCTTCAGTGTGCAGCCCCCTTCCCCCCTCAAATACCTGAGCCCCATCGAGATCCAGCGATGTGCACAAGAGCCTCAGCTTTCCCGGGACTCTCCCTCCTCATTGGCTGAGACCAAGCAGCAGGAGCCATTGGCTCTTGCTACTGTCAATCACAGTCAGTGAGCCAATGAGGAGAGAGCAGGGGGCAGGGTCGAGCTGAAACTGCGTGTGAATGGACATACAGAGCAATGGGAGCGAGCCTGCTCAGGTGCCCTCATAGCAAGCTGCTTGCTCTGGGGGCATTCCGCAGGAGTGAGGGGCCAGAAGCAACGGTGCGGGGCCCGAGAAGAGGAGGATTGGGGCTGCCCTGTGCAAAACTATTACAGAGCAGGCAAGTATGAAATGCTTTTTTTTAATTCTGCTTTTACAACCATTTTAAGCTTGGCCGCCGTGTTCTGTCATCACTGGGGTTCACACAGTGCGATGGCCAGCTTGGCCGCCGTGTTCTGTCATCACTGGGGTTCACACAGTGCGATGGCCAGCTTGGCTGCCATGTTCTGTCATTACTGCTATACACTGTGCGATGGCCATCTTGGCCGCCATGTTCTGTCATCAGTGGGGTTCACGCAGTGCGATGGCCAGCTTAGCCGCCCTGTTCTGTCATTAATGCGGTTCACACAGTGCGATGGCCAGCTTGGTTGCCGTGTTCTGTCATTACTGCGGTTCACACAGTGCGATGGCCAGCTTGGCTGCCATGTTCTGTCATCACCACAGTTCACGCTGTGCGATGGCCAGCTTGGCCGTTGTGTTCCGTCATCAATGCAGTTCATGCCATCATGTCCTGTCATCACCACGGGTCACAGTGCGATGGTCAACTTGGCCACCATGTTCTGTCATCTCAACGGTCAACAGTGCAATGGCCAGCTTGGCCGCCATGTTCTGTCATCACTGCGGGCTTACCTCTGTGCGTGGCAGGTAATCTGGGTCCGCCTGTATCCGCGCTATGACCTCACACAAGATGATTCCGTACGAGAAGATGTCAGCCTGAAGGGGAGAGCAGAAATTACTAAAAATAACCAAATAATTCTCTGACCTCCTTTAATGCAATGCTGAGGCAGATAGTATGCAAACTTGGGGCCCGACACCCTGACAAAGTGTGCGTCTTTCCCTGCGTTTCTTCATACAGACACAGCACAGCTCATACAACACTACATGTGGAAGGCGGGATTTTCCTGGCTCAGTCTTCTGCAGCCGTAACAATAAGTGTAGTCACATGAAAGTCACATGGTCACTGAATTACTATGGAAAATACCAACAAATAGTCATTTTTCATGCTGAGGTTTAATCTGCTTAAATGATGTCCCCCCCCCCCCCCCTCCAACATGCTAGTGAAACTTTCCTTCATTACATACTGCACCTTTAGTCTCATTGAAGTCATCACTGGGCCTCTGTGCTTCGCCATGCAAATGCAGAGATTGTGGCTGGTGGGAGGTGCTGTACAGAGCTTCCAAAAAAAAAAAAAAAAAAATCCCAGCACCCTGTCTCAGTACTCCTCTCAAGTGCCCTCAGTCCTGATGCAAGCAGCGGGCTGGCTCTTGTTGTGCAAATATCAAACATCAAATATCAGACAGGTGTCAGTCTGGAGGAGTGGGTGTTCCCAAGGACATGCGGCCTGCCCTAGGTAACGCCCACATGTGATGCGGAGGTTCTGATAAAAGGAAAGGGGGAGGGGCCAGGGATGGTCAGACTGGGGAGGAAAGGGCTAGATGATGCTGGACGTCCTCCAGCCAGGAAATGAGGCGGAGCTCTGACTTGCTACAGCAAATCTGGAAAAAACTGAGATTCGTACTTGTAATGCTGCCACCACACAGTGCCTCCACAGAGCAGCATGCTCCGGCTTCCCCAAAGTTTGGAAGAGTTTAACCCCTTCGCGCCGAGCGTACGCAAATGTGCGGCATATTGGCGCCGGGTCCTGACTCTGAGCGGTGGCATATTTGTGTATCATTTGTAAACATACGTGATGAGAGTGCGTGCCCTGCGTGCTTCTAGCACATGTCAGTGTCCCATGTAAAAGGTCCCGATCGCAAGGTTTCCCGATCATGTGACCACCGTGACAGCCAATCACATGACCCTAAACCCCGCCGCCCCCCCCCCCCCCCCGGAGTCAGAAACCCTTAAAGGGCCAGGAGGCGCTGGAGCGACGGGAGGGGTTTAGTGTCCAAACTGGAAGGGGGGGGGAGTGGTTAAGAAAGCAGATACAGCCTGAGTAGAAAAGCCCGTCCTCTGCCAGCATACTGCAGAGGTCCCATACTCCCTGTGTGGAAGCAGAGGTCCCTCTGCAGAGATCTGACGAGCCCGCTGTTGATTTAGACCATAATCTCTCCAATCAGCAGGGAGCGGGAGCTTTGCCGATTGGGGAGCTCTACCTCTGACTCAGCAGGGGGCCTGTCGGATCTCTGCGGGGAGACTGCTGCTTCTACACGCAAGACCCCCTTCTCTGTAGCATGCTGGCATGAAAATGAATGGCAGGACTTTGCACGCCTTTCCTTTTGGGCAGAAAAAAGATGGAGATAATGGCCACCGGAAAACGTGCGTTTACACCTGCAATTGTACCACATTTAGGGTGCGTTTTTCATAGGTCATGCGTTGTCATGTGTTGCGTTTTTGATGCGATTTTACTGCAGTTTCAAAGCATTTCAAATGCAGTTTGCTTTTTGTCCGTTTTGCAGTGCATTTTGCGCTTTTACATGTGCGCATTTTTTTATGCTTTTTTTGCCCAACTTGTCGCTGGGCAGATTAAAAATGCAAAACGCATCAAAAAACGTGTGCAGAACATGCTGCAGAAAACGCATGTAGTGTGTTTTTGACATCTCCATGGAAGTCTATTGAACCAAAAACAGTGTTTTGCGATTACAAAAAAGTCCCCGACCCTTTTCAAAAATGCAGCAGCTGAGAAAAAAAAAAAAAAAAAAAAAAAAAAAAAAGGGGGTTAATGCGTGAAAACTCGTTTGCACAAAGGTCAAAGAATGAATTCCAAGGTGGCGGTTCAGGTTCATGATTGTTGTCGCGGTACAAGAATGCGGCGCAGCCTAATCGCACAGAAGATTCCCTTCCTGACCAAGGGTCCCATAGCGGTTGTATGTGCGTTTCCATGTCAGGAGACAACCGACGTCACGCACTAATGTGCAGGTACCCAGCTTCCTCCATAGTCCACCTGCCAATTACGCCAATCAGGAGTCCTATGACACACACGGCCCGTACGCCTAACCCGTCATTTCATCTGGCTGAACACAAACCTCCTGATCATTTCACCGTACCAACCACAGCCAAAGCCGTACCCCCATCCCCTCACCCCCTGTGGACTGTACCCCCATCCCCCCACCCCCCGTGGCCTGTACTGACTGGGGTAAGGCCCACCAATAACAATGCGGACTGCTGTAGAATCAGACTACGTGAAGCAGGGACCAGAAGGACGTTGGTGATGGTGTGAGAAGCAGAAGACGGAGGAGTTGTCGGACCAGAAGGACGTTGGTGATGGTGTGAGAAGCAGAAGACGGAGGAGTTGTTGGACCAGAAGGACGTTGGTGATGGTGTGAGAAGTAGAAGACGGAGGAGTTGTCGGACCTGAAGGACGTTGGTGATGGTGTGAGAAGCAGAAGACGGAGGAGTTGTCAGACAAGAAGGACATTGGGGACCGTGTGAGAAGCAGAAGACGGAGTTGTCGAACCAGAAACACGTTGGCGATGGTGTGAGAAGCAGAAGACGGAGGAGTTGTCAGACCAGAAGGACGTTGGTGACCATGTGAGAAGCAGAGGACGGAGGAGTTGTTGGACCAGAAGGACGTTGGTGATGGTGTGAGAAGTAGAAGACGGAGGAGTTGTCAGACAAGAAGGACATTGGGGACCGTGTGAGAAGCAGAAGACGGAGGAGTTGTCAGACCAGAAGGACGTTGGTGACCGTGTGAGAAGCAGAAGACGGAGGAGTTGTCGGACCAGAAGGACATTGGTGATGGTGTGAGAAGCAGAAGACGGAGGAGTTGTCAGACAAGAAGGACATTGGGGACCGTGTGAGAAGCAGAAGACGGAGGAGTTGTCAGACCAGAAGGACGTTGGTGATGGTGTGAGAAGCAGAGGACGGAGGAGTTGTCAGACCAGAAGGACGTTGGTGACAGTGTGAGAAGCAGAGGACGGAGGAGTTGTTGGACCAGAAGGACGTTGGTGATCGTGTGAGAAGTAGAAGACGGAGGAGTTGTCGGACCTGAAGGACATTGGTGATGGTGTGAGAAGCAGAAGACGGAGGAGTTGTCAGACCAGAAGGACATTGGTGATCGTGTGAGAAGCAGAGGACGGAGGAGTTGTTGGACCAGAAGGACGTTGGTGATGGTGTGAGAAGCAGAAGACGAAGAAGTTGTCGGACCAGAAGGACGTTGGTGACCGTGTGAGAAGCAGAAGACGGAGGAGTTGTCGGACCTGAAGGACATTGGTGATGGTGTGAGAAGCAGAGGACGGAGGAGTTGCTGGACCAGAATGAAGTTGATGACCATGTGAGAAGCAGCAGATGGAGGAGTTGTCGGCCGTTTGTTGGCACAGCCGAGCTGGTCTCCTGAGTCAGGCGATAACTATATGCGTCTTTTTCTAGAAGTCGATGTTCCGTTTGATGCACAAGCCGTGTTTGTTCGTCTGCGCAGGAATTTCATGCATTTTCTTTGAACACAAGGAGAGCTATTGACAGAGTGGATAGGATTGTGTACATAATTCTGTGGAACGCCTACACGCCCGTCACACTCCGCAGGGTGTAGTAGGTGAGAAGCAGCGCGGCTCCTTCAGCCTGCAGTGTAGTTGGATCAAAATGGTCAGAACATTGCTAGAACTGGTTCTGTATTAGAGCCTGTCCTGTGTACAACACAAAGGGCGTTCACTGCATTGTGACCCACAGAATGGAGACCACTTATTGTCCTCTGTATGACTGAACCTGCCATGTGCCCATGTAATGCCTGAACTCAGCTGTGTCCTCTGTATGACTACACCTGCCGTGTGACCGCACAATGCACAGGGCCTGCAGCAATCTCAAGGCACAATTCTGGTCGTGCTTAGTTGGAACCCGTGCGCAGACTATTCACACAACAAAACAAAAAAGAAAAGCACACATTCTTAACAAGCAGTAAAAGCGCTTCAGAACAAGCTCTAATTCCCCTCTGTAGCTATAGGCGCTATGGAGAAATGTGCCTTCAATTTTCACAACAGAAGCGTGAAAAACTCCGCTCTTTTCCTATTGGCAGTCCGTCAGGCCTCTCATGTAAACCCCCAGCGGGCCACCAGCCTTCTAATGTAGACACACAGCAGCCTGCCAGCCCTGCAGCCGAGGTTCACACATACGCAATGCAGGAAACACAGCAAATCCTGGGCGCTCCCCACACTGCACTGAAATCGCACTCTATTCAGGCGATCTGCTGCGGGTGTCAGTGTTAAATTAACACCCCAAAACAGCTAGCAAAACGCAGTGCGATTTCCTGAATCGTAGCACACGGGTGTGAAAACTCATGTGATCAGATTAAGATCGGGGGTGAAAAAAAAAAAAAAAAAGGTACTGCACCATTTTTGTGTGGATTCAATGCAATGCTATTTGAGCCATACAAAATGAATGGCTCAAAATCGCAATGCACAGAGATCTGCAATTTGCACAGGTGCAATTCACATGCAGTGTCCCACATGTGAACCCATAGTGAATGCAGGGTCCGGGGAGTGTGGCTACCGTGAAGGCGGGGTCCGGGGAGGAGAACGCGGGGTCCGGGGAGAGCGGATATAGTGAATGCGGGGTCCGGGGAGAGCGGCTACCGTGAATGCGGGGTCCGGGGAGGAGAACACGGGGTCCGGGGAGAGCGGATATAGTGAATGCGGGGTCCGGGGAGAGCGGCTACCGTGAACGCGGGGTCCGGGGAGGAGAACGTGGGGTCCGGGAAGAGCGGATATAGGGAATGCGGGGTCCGGGGGGAGAGGATATAGTGAATGCGGGGTCTGGGGGGGATTACAGGGAATGCGGGGTCCGGGGAGAGTGGATATAGGGAATGCGGGGTCCGGGGAGAGCGGATATAGGGAATGCGGGGTCCGGGGAGAGCGGATATAGTGAATGCGGGGTCCGGGGGGAGGGGATATAGCGAATGCGGGGTCCGGGGAGAGCGGATATAGCGAATGCGGGGTCCGGGGAGAGCGGATATAGGGAATGCGGGGTCCGGGGAGAGCAGATATAGGGAATGCGGGGTCCGGGGAGAGCAGATATAGCGAATGCGGGGTCCCGGGAGAGCGGATATAGCGAATGCGGGGTCCGGGGAGAGGGGATATAGCGAATGCGGGGTCCGGGGAGAGGGGATATAGCGAATGCGGGGTCCGGGGAGAGGGGATATAGCGAATGCGGGGTCCGGGGAGAGGGGATATAGCGAATGCGGGGTCCGGGGAGAGGGGATATAGCGAATGCGGGGTCCGGGGAGAGCGGATATAGCGAATGCGGGGTCCGGGGAGAGCGGATATAGCGAATGCGGGGTCCGGGGAGAGCGGATATAGCGAATGCGGGGTCCGGGGAGAGCGGATATAGCGAATGCGGGGTCCGGGGAGAGCGGATATAGCGAATGCGGGGTCCGGGGAGAGCGGATATAGCGAATGCGGGGTCCGGGGAGAGCGGATATAGCGAATGCGGGGTCCGGGGAGAGCGGATATAGCGAATGCGGGGTCCGGGGAGAGCGGATATAGCGAATGCGGGGTCCGGGGAGAGCGGATATAGCGAATGCGGGGTCCGGGGAGAGCGGATATAGCGAATGCGGGGTCCGGGGAGAGCGGATATAGCGAATGCGGGGTCCGGGGAGAGCGGATATAGCGAATGCGGGGTCCGGGGAGAGCGGATATAGCGAATGCGGGGTCCGGGGAGAGCGGATATAGCGAATGCGGGGTCCGGGGAGAGCGGATATAGCGAATGCGGGGTCCGGGGAGAGCGGATATAGCGAATGCGGGGTCCGGGGAGAGCGGATATAGCGAATGCGGGGTCCGGGGAGAGCGGATATAGCGAATGCGGGGTCCGGGGAGAGCGGATATAGCGAATGCGGGGTCCGGGGAGAGCGGATATAGCGAATGCGGGGTCCCGGGGGGAGCGGATATAGCGAATGCGGGGTCCGGGGAGGCGAATGCGGGGTCCACATTCTCTATTTCTCTTGCTGGAACAAGCCATTTACAAGGGCTGCATTGATGTCGCACACTTGACTTACCGTATGATATGTGCGTTACGCTGGCGTTGTTCTCACATCAGACTTCTCTATTACTGTAGCACTTTGGGGGATATTTTACGCTTTTGCAGTGTTTTCTGGTAGCAGAGGGGTGAAGTAGATGACAGATTCCCAATTTGTTTCTTTTTCCCCCCACTTTCCGCACATATTAACCACTTCAGCTCCGGAAGGTTTTACCCCCTTCAAGATCCGGCCATTTTTTTTTTTGCAATTCAGCACTGCGCTATTTTCACTGGTAATTGCGCGGTCATGCAACGCTGCATCCAAGTTAAATTTATATTATTTTTCTCACACAAATAGAGCTTTCTTTTGGTGGTATTTGATCATCATGGTTTTGGTTTTTTTTTTAGATATAAACGAAAAAAAGACCAAAAATGGCGCGCAAATGTGCACACTCAAGACCCGGAAGCAGGAAGTGACATAGGTATGTTGCTTTGCGTACAGCGTCCGCCCGCTCCTCCCCAGCACAGCGCCCGTCCGCTCGTCCCCAGCACAGCGCCCGTCCGCTCGTCCCCAGCACAGCGCCCGTCCCCAGCACAGCGCCCGTCCGCCCGTCCCCAGCACAGCGCCCGTCCGCTCGTCCCCAGCACAGCGCCCGTCCCCAGCACAGCGCCCGTCCGCCCGTCCCCAGCACAGCGCCCGCCCGCTCCTCCCCAGCACAGCGCCCGTCCGCTCGTCCCCAGCACAGCGCCCGTCCGCTTGTCCCCAGCACAGCGCCCGTCCGCTCGTCCCCAGCACAGCGCCCGTCCGCTCGTCCCCAGCACAGCGCCCGTCCGCTCGTCCCCAGCACAGCGCCCGTCCGCTCGTCCCCAGCACAGCGCCCGTCCGCTCGTCCCCAGCACAGCGCCCGTCCGCAGTACACAGTGGGCGGGCGGTTGCCAAGTGGTTAAAATGCACATTTTAGATCCAAAAATTGCTGAAAGCTCCCCAAAAATTATATACTTGACTCTTATGCGTACCAAACACTTTTCCCTGAACACAGGACCTATAGCTGGGGTGCTCATCCTGTGACCCTCCAGCTGTTGCAGAACTACAAGTCCCATGAGGAATTGCAAGCTGCGGAGCACAACTCCCAAAGACAGAGGCATGCTGGGACTTGTAGTTCTGCAATAGCTGGAGAGCCGCAAGTTGACCTACAGGGTGTCCTTTATCCAACGACTTCATAGACACCGGCTTGCTGCTTCTTTGGAGGAGTGCCCGAGGCATGCCGGGTGACTGTGTATGGGAGCCCCCCCAAGTCTCTATCCCCCCCCAACCAAGTCTCTATCCGGAGCTCCACATCACCTTGTCTGATCCTATAATCTGTGTGATGATATCAGGATGCCGATCTACAGACCTCGGCACTCCTGTGAATGAGGACTAAATGGTGTATTAATGAGTATGGAGCTGCCTTATATTATATCTTGTAATTCTAAGAGTTCTGATTAACAAAATATAAAACTAAAAACAAAAAAACCTAAAAAAACAAAAACAAAAAAAAGAACACACCTAAAAAAATCCCCACAAAAAACGAAAAACAAAAACAGAAAAAAACCCAACAAACCTAAAAACAAAAAACCTAAAATCGACATTCTATCCCTTCCCCATACCATCCATACATGAGCTGTGCAGACAACAGAGCTGTGGGAGGAGCCCAGCAGGCTCCACCCACTATAGGGTCTCACCAGAACTAGTCCCCATTGGAGGATTTCTCCTCTTCCTGTTCTGGAGGTAACCCAAAATTTGGGATTTTCTTTTACTGGTCACCAGGACAAAGAGGGGGAATCTCTCTAATGGGGACACACAGTAATACAACCAATGGGGGGACCCACCTTCTCATTGTAGGGTTCATCTCGGAGGACCTCTGGAGCCATCCAGTATGGAGACCCCACCACCGCCAACTTCTCAGAGCCGTCGCTGGAAGACACAAAGAACAAAGACGGGTCACACTGCGGGGCCACAAACGTGTCCTCATCCTGACCATTCACACCGGAACCTACCGAGCCGATTGGTGAAGCTGCAGCTCAGCTAATGACATGTGACATCACGGCCAATCTGTTCCCTAGTTTAAGCCCCGCCCTCTCAAAGCCCACTGTAGCCCCACCCACATTTTACAATCACTTTAAAAAGCCATCCTTCAACTCCAGTCAGTGACTTTGCCCTGTGAAGACCAGAAGCTCAGGGAAGCAGCACTGAGAGAGCGGGGAGCCGGCAGCATTGAAAGGTGTAAAGTGAAAATAATCATTTTACCAAATGAATTACTGGGGAAGTTTATTTCATTGCGCTGAATGTGATGAAGACGGGTGGGGGAGGGGCACTATAACCAAAAGCTGTGCATCTCCTGTAACTCTCAGACCGCCACAGCTGCTGCAGAACCTCCCTGGAACCCGAACGTGTGGCTCCGTCAGTGTGCGGCGTCGCGCGGCTCCGTCAGTGTGCGGCGTCATGCAGATCAGCAGTGTAGTCCGCAGTGCGCAGCTTTCTCCAGCTGCGATGGCTGAACCGCGGATATCTGGGCCGCTAGTGATCTCAGATGCAGCGCTGACCACGGCTTCCTGTGACCACAATCTGTCTGTCGGCAGAACCTCTCCACACGCCTGTCAGATGAAACGTCAGACATCTCCGCTGAAAAACACACCCGAGCTTTTACATGGTAAAGTCGTTTTTCAATTTTGGGCGGGTGACAGCGGGCAGGATCATTCCGGGCAGAGTGTTCCTGAACCCACAACAGTGACACCAGTCTGTAGATGCAGCAAAGCATGCTGGTTATACTCACTGTGGAACCTAAGGGGTTAATCCTCTGCATTGTGTAAAGAGGCTGTTTGATCCTGTCTTTTCTGGTCCTCCCCTTCTTCCAGTGCCCTCCCCCCATTACCTCCTGATAAGACAGTGTTGAGACACTGCACATGCTCAGTTTAGTATGTAGTGCTAGAGGTTTTTTTTTGTTTTTTTTATTGGGAGGGTGCATGTAATCATCACTGGGCCAATCAGCACTGTCCAGACAGAGGTCAGGGGTTCTGCATCCTCCTAGAGCAGAAAGAAAACTCCTCTACAACCTTAACCAGTGCTCTGCATTTCCATGTTCTGTGTACTGCAGGAGACCAGATACAGTGAACGAGGGATCCGGGGAGACCAGATACAGTGAATGCGGGGTCGCTCTCCCCAGACCCCGCCTTCGCTCCATCCGCTCTCCCCGGTCCCCGCCTTCGCTCCATCCGCTCTCCCCGGTCCCCGCCTTCGCTCCATCCACTCTCCCCGGACCCTGCATTCACTATATCTGGAGGGGAGGAGCCGCCACCCCTGTGCAAGCCCCGAGGGGAGGAGCCGCCACCCCTGTGCAAGCCCCGCCACCCCTGTGCAAGCCCCGCCACCCCTGTGCAAGCCCCGAGGGGAGGAGCCGCCACCCCTGTGCAAGCCCCGAGGGGAGGAGCCGCCACCCCTGTGCAAGCCCCGCCACCCCTGTGCAAGCCCCGAGGGGAGGAGCCGCCACACCTGTGCAAGCCCCGCCACCCCTGTGCAAGCCCGGAGGGGAGGAGCCGCCACACCTGTGCAAGCCCCGCCACCCCTGTGCAAGCCCGGAGGGGAGGAGCCGCCACCCCTGTGCAAGCCCGGAGGGGAGGAGCCGCCACCCCTCTGCAAGCCCGGAGGGGAGGAGCCGCCACCCCTCTGCAAGCCCGGAGGGGAGGAGCCGCCACCCCTCTGCAAGCCCGGAGGGGAGGAGCCGCCACCCCTCTGCAAGCCCGGAGGGGAGGAGCCGCCACCCCTCTGCAAGCCTTTTACCCTTGGGAAGAATCTCCCCAAAACTGAAATTCCTATTACAGGGGGTGCCTAAAATCTGAACTGTATCTTAGTGGGAAATTTTAGGGAGACAATCACACCAGCAAGAAATGACATTTATGGGTGTGGTCTGCACACCAAAATGATGTAAAGAACACCTCCGGGTGGCCATATTGAATTTTACAGAACATTGTAGGTTTATTATTTTTTTCCCCACAAATGTGGAGTTACCCTTTAAGTAATCAGCAAGTACAGCCATGCCAAGGCAATGACTTTGGACCTTCAGTGATAACGGTCCGACAACCAAAGGACAGCTCATAACAGAATGGAAACAATCAGTCCGTGTTGGGAGGAGATCTGCCCCCAATGAACCTGTAGAGGGGGGTGAACACAGATTTCCCCCCCCCCCACCTTTCCTGAACAGAGGGTCCGGGAATCTCTGCAAGGCTTGGGTTACACAGGAGGACCCCCGTCTCCTCCCGGTACGCGGCCCCCAGCCTCTCACACCCGTTCCTTGTGAACATTATTGATCCTCCAGCTGGCAGGTATGAGGCCTGGCTGGGCTCCCGGCACTTGGTGTGGTAATGTACACAAAGCTGGGGCCCGGCATGAATCAACACCAGCTGGGGCCCGCACCGGCATGAAACACCACCAGCTGGATGTCCCCCAGCGCTGCATTAACGAGGTGCCGCGAGATCCCTCACCGCGCTCAGCAAGTCTAGGAAACCTTAATAAATAGTTCCACTTTGCTGAGACGTTCTTTCCTTACGGCAAACCCGCGGTAACTGAGGGGATGGCGGTAATTGCCGAAACCTTGTTCAATGTACCTGGTGGGGCTTCAGACTCTGCAGTCAGGGAGACGTTTTATGAAGTGCGTCAATCAGGTGCTACAAGCGAGGAGGGACCAATCGCTGGATTTAGGACTGATGGTGGAATCATCTGCTGGGCACCATTCTTACCGCTTCCTACATGTATAGCAACCAATAAAAAGAAGATTGTTGTACTCGTCGGAAAATCTCGTTCTCTTGGGGTCCATTAAGTGGTACTGGGATTCTTAAACTTGAATCTGGCAAACAAACTATCAACCATCCTAAGATAACCCCTCGGAATCTCAGCATGCCTCACTTCTATAGTAAAGCTGTACCGAGAGCAAGGTCCGAAACAGAGGGGTGGGACATGTGTCCTCCAATGGACGCCAAGAAAACATTTTTATGGCGAGTTCCAAAATTCAAATTTTCTTCTTCATCTATTGAGAGACACAGGAACTCTTACACCTTCAGCACGTCCAAAGGCAGTCCAAGTGTGGTCAATGCACCAATCACCAGTAGGCTCAAGGTAACAACAGAGAACTAGGGAATCCCTTCAGCTCAAAGAGCTACCTGAAGGACGCCTGTGCAAGCCGGGAGGGGAGGAGCCGCCACGCGCCTGTGCAAGCCGGGAGGGGAGGAGCCGCCACGCGCCTGTGCAAGCCGGGAGGGGAGGAGCCGCCACGCGCCTGTGCAAGCCGGGAGGGGAGGAGCCGCCACGCGCCTGTGCAAGCCGGGAGGGGAGGAGCCGCCACGCGCCTGTGCAAGCCGGGAGGGGAGGAGCCGCCACGCGCCTGTGCAAGCCGGGAGGGGAGGAGCCGCCACGCGCCTGTGCAAGCCGGGAGGGGAGGAGCCGCCACGCGCCTGTGCAAGCCGGGAGGGGAGGAGCCGCCACGCGCCTGTGCAAGCCGGGAGGGGAGGAGCCGCCACGCCTGTGATTGAAGTCAACACGTCAATCACAAATAGGCCCAAGGTACCAGGGAAATGGGGAATCCTTGCAGTCTAAAGAGCCTCCCGAAGGACCTTACACCTGGAGATGATGGCATCGGATGAAGCAGGAACGTCCACCGAGAAGAACGCGGGGAACGTGTGAACGGAAGACGCACAGCAGACGATTCTACAGCTCTCTACATGTAGAGGAACCAAAAGAATAGAAGTTTTTTTTGTACTCTTAAAATCCTTTTCTTGGGATCCACCGAGTGGCACGGGAAGTCTTCTACTGTTGGGTTATACCGCTGCCTACAGCGACTCACTAGAATCCACCTATAATTGAATCCTCACCAACTCTTTAGAGAAGAAATATAAAAAAAAAAAAAAAAAAGTTTCTTTGGAACTATAAAAAATATGACTTTACCTGTAATCTGGTATTTTTTCTGCCAGACCGAAATCCGCCACCACAGCAGAATATCCGTTCTCGTCACTTTTAATGAGGCAGTTCTGGAAGAGAGCAGACGGTAATGAGCCGCCATTCACCTTGTTACAGGAATTTAACCTGGAAAGGAAATCGCGCTCAGAAGACTAAGAGCAGCTGGCACATCAACCAACATAAATGGGTATTATACGTGTAAACCCAAAGTGCAGCACACATTTCAACAACAATCATCAAAAGCAAATCATATAACGGAGTTGGTTCTAACGCTCGTGACGTCATCGCGCACCTCGATGCCAGGGCGCTTGTGACGTCATCACAACGCACCTCGATGCCAGGGCGCTTGTGACGTCATCACGCACCTCGATGCCAATGCCAGGGCGCTTGTGATGTCATCACGCACTTCGATGCCAATGCCAGGGCGCTTGTGATGTCATCACGCACTTCGATGCCAGGGCGCTTGTGACGTCATCACGCACCTCGATGCCAGGGTGCTTGTGACGTCATCACGCACCTCGATGCCAGGGTGCTTGTGACGTCATCACGCACCTCGATGCCAGGGTGATTGTGACGTCATCACTCACCTCGATGCCAGGGGCATACCTGCTATGAGGCCTAACGGTGACAAAAACTTGAATCTCAAAGACGACAGAAACCCAAATCACTAAAATCTGATTTAGTTAAATCAATCCCTGGTGATCCTGCCACGAAGATCCTTGTTCATACACGTCCTGTTATAGGGTGACAACGTTTTGACCCTTTCTTCCAGCTGTGATCCTGCGTTGTCACCGCCTCACACAGGCTTCTCTGATGGGAGTCTACAAACGGCCATTTTGGCACACATTGCACAGACGTGGGCCGTTGCTTTCACCAACAAGAAACCTAAGGTGGCCATACAAAGACTTCCTATATTATAGATAAATACAATTCTATTGTTGTATTCTGTCAATCGACTTACAGTCCAGGAGCGCCATAGGACAGGGCGATCGATCAGACAACACATTACAGGCGCACCTCGGTTTACGAATTTAATTCGTTCTGCAGGACTTTTCGTATAGTGAAACATTTGTAAAGCGAAATGCGGTTTCCCATAGGAATGCACTGAAAACCAATTAATCCGTTCCGGAGGTCAGAAAAAGTAAACGCTACTAAGATAATGTAGGAGTGATTGGATCGAGTCATGCGGGATCTCCGTAGTGACAACTATGTGTTAATATTTCAGTTGTCAGCGGGGATCCCCATTGACAGCTGAATATAAAAGAATTGCTGGCAATTAAAAAAAAAAATAAATAAATGGTGTGGGGTCCCCCCTCCCATCCACACCAAGCCCTTCCGATCTGGAATGGATTTTGAGGAAAACTCCCTCGCCAAAACCATTTTTTTTCCTGATTTGGGGTCCCCCCCAAACTCCATACCAGACCCTTATCCAAGCATGTAGCCTGGCAGGTCAGGAAGGGGGGGGGCGGGGGTTTCATGTCCCCGTGTTGATCGGGACAAGGGCCTCTTCCCCACAAACCTGGCAAGTGGTTGTGGGGGGCCTGCGGACAGGGGGCATATTGGAATCTGGAACATTTAACAAGGGGGCCCCCGGATCCCACCCCTCCCCCCATGTGAATGAGTATGGGGTACATGGTACTGCTACTCATTCACAAAAAAAAGTGTAGTGTGAAAAAAGACAGGACACGATCTTTGACAAGCAAAAGAATAAAAAGTCCCCCGCAGCAGATCCAACGTCAATCACGATGTCCGCCTTTCTCGCCTGCCTGGGACCGGGTATTAGCCTCTTACAGCTGCCTGTACAGCAGAGCTCAAAGTGTGAGAGGAAGAAGCAGCACCGGGAATCATTTGAATGTTGTGCTGACAAGAAGCACACTGATAGGAGGAGACAGCAGAGTGACAGAGCAATGAGCTCATCGCTGTGCTGCTTCTCCTTTCACTGCCCAATCACAGGTGGTGGGCGGGTCCAGCAATGGAATTCGGTGCGCACAAAGTGGAGGAATCGAGGAATATATTTAAACAAAAGTTCAGCTTTAGAAGAAACGCAGTTTTTTTTCCCGCCGGTTCGACCTTTTTTCACCAATCCATCCACCTTTCACCGCTTTTTCTGTTTAGGACACCCAGACTTTCCATGTGAAACATCGGGGGGGGGGGGGGGGGGTTGAACGGGGAACCCATCGGAGTTTCATCTGTCACGGCTGACCGCCTGCCGCTGACCGCCTGCCGCACGGGACGCAGAAAGGTGGAGGTGACTAATACACAGGATTGATGATCTCTGTGCGCGCGGTGTGGGAATACACAGAGCCTCTTGTGTCCGCCAGCCGGGGAACATCTGCTCCCGCCGCCAGACACTGAAATCATACAGAACCCTTTATATACCTCGCTGGATGTTTATTGGGTGGCTAAACAAAGCGCAGGGGGAGGGGTGAGGGGCGCTCGTGTGCCGTGACAGCCGGGGATTAGGTGAACGCAGCGTGACCGCAGAGACGCTCCGCCTCCCAAGGAGGATAAACCATGCGCAGCGGCCAGGCGGCTTCACGCCAGAATTGTCCTGTACTTCCAGGACATCGAACACCCAGCTGAGGAGAGAACGAACCGCCATGACACAGGATCCTGATGGGACCGACGCAGTGATCTCTGTACTGCGCTGCGGTATATGTCAGAGATATATACATGTATAATAATAGGGTGTGACTGGGGGCGGGGACATTTACCAGAGGAGCTTACAGTCTAATGTCCCCTCCCCCACAGTCCCATCAGTCTCTGTACCAGAGGAGCTTACACTCTAATGTCCCCTCCCCCACAGTCCCATCAGTCTCTGTACAGAGGAGCTTACACTCTAATGTCCCCTCCCCCCCAGTCACATCAGTCTCTGTACAGAGGAGCTTACGCTCTAATGTCCCCTCCCCCACAGTCACATCAGTCTCTGTACAGAGGAGCTTAAACGCTAAAGACTGATGGAACTGCGGGGGAGGGGACATTAGACTGTAAGCTCCTCTGGTACAGAGACTGATGTGACTGTGGGGGAGGGGACATTAGAGGGTAAGCTCCTCTGGTACAGAGACTGATGTGACTGCGGGGGAGGGGACATTAGACTGTAAGCTCCTCTGGTACAGAGACTGATGGGACTGTGGGGGAGGGGACATTAGAGCGTAAGCTCCTCTGTACAGAGACTGATGGGACTGTGGGGGAGGGGACATTAGAGCGTAAGCTCCTCTGTACAGAGACTGATGGGACTGTGTACCAGAGAAGCTTACACTCTAATGTCCCCTCCCCCACAGTCCCATCAGTCTCTGTACCAGAGAAGCTTACACTCTAATGTCCCCTCCCCCAGAGACTGATGGGACTGTGGGGGAGGGGACATTAGAGTGTAAGTTCCTCTGGTACAGACACTGATGGGACTGTGGGGGAGGGGACATTACAGTGTAAGCTCCTCTGTACAGAGACTGATGGGACTGTGGGGGAGGGCACATTACAGTGTAAGCTCCTCTGGTACAGACTGATGGGACTGTGGGGGAGGGGACATTAGTGTGAGCTCCTCTGGTACAGAGACTGATGGGACTGTGGGGGAGGGGACATTAGAGTGTAAGCTCCTCTGGTACAGAGACTGATGGGACTGTGGGGGAGGGGACATTACAGTGTAAGCTCCTCTGGTACAGAGACTGATGGAACTGGCTTAGACCAACATGGGACCATCCAAATTTTCACCCCCACCCTACCAACTTCAAATAATCATTCTCAGGGCGGGTTTCTGGATGGTGACCACAGTGGACCGGGTCTGTGTAACGTGTGCTGAGATGGCCACTTGTCCCCATCAGAAGCCTGTATGACAGGGTGACAACGCAGGAGTACAAATGGGAGTCAAGAAGAGCGTTGTCACCCTATAACAGGAAGTGACTGAGCAAGGACCTTCAAGGTGGGATCACCAGGGATTTTTTTTACTGGCATCTCCAGATTTAAATATATTAATCACTTCTGAAACATCATTAACACATTAAAGGTTCTACAAGTGAAACGTGAAAAATGAGAATCTGGTGCATTTGTTGATTGATTTCAGTGCAGCAACTTAAAAGGTGACACTAATATATGAGACTCATTCCATGCAAAGCAAGATAGTTCCAGCCGTGATTTGTCATCATTGTGATGATTATGGCTTACAGCTCATGAAAACCCCAAATCCACAATCTCAGAAAATGAGAATATTCCATGCAATCAATAAAACACGGATTGTACATAGAACAATATCACACCTCTGAGAAGTAGAAGCTGCATATGTACTCAGTACTTGGTTGGGGCCCCTTTTGCAGCAATTACTGCCTCAATGCGGCGTGGCATGGAAGCTATCAGCCTGTGGCACTGCTGAGGTGTTATGGAAGACCAGGATGCTTCAATAGCGGCCTTCAGCTCTTCTGCATTGTTCGGTCTCATGTCTCTCATCTTTCTCTTGGCAATGCCCCATAGATTCTCTATGGGGTTCAGGTCAGGCCAGTTTGCTGGCCAATCAAGCACAGTAATCCCACGGTCATTGAACCAAATTTTGGTGCTTTTGGCAGTGTGGGCGGGGCCAAGTCCTGCTGGAAAATGAAGTCAGCATCCCCATAAAGCTGGTCTGTGGAAGGAAGCATGAAGTGCTCCAAAATCTCCTGGTAGACGGCTGCGGTGACCCTGGACTTCATGAAGCACAGTGGGCCAACACCAGCAGATGACATGGCTCCCCAAATCAACACAGACTGTGGAAACTTCACACTGGACTTCAAGCATCTTGCAGTGTGTGCCTCTCCATTCTCCCTCCGTATTCGGGGTCCTTGGGCCTCTCCATTCTCCCTCCGTACTCGGGGTCCTTGGGCCTCTCCATTCTCCCTCCGTACTCGGGGTCCTTGGGCCTCTCCATTCTCCCTCCGTACTCGGGGTCCTTGGGCCTCTCCATTCTCCCTCCGTACTCGGGGTCCTTGGGCCTCTCCATTCTCCCTCCGTACTCGGGGTCCTTGGGCCTCTCCATTCTCCCTCCGTACTCGGGGTCCTTGGGCCTCTCCATTCTCCCTCCGTACTCGGGGTCCTTGGGCCTCTCCATTCTCCCTCCGTACTCGGGGTCCTTGGGCCTCTCCATTCTCCCTCCGTACTCGGGGTCCTTGGGCCTCTCCATTCTCCCTCCGTACTCGGGGTCCTTGGGCCTCTCCATTCTCCCTCCGTACTCGGGGTCCTTGGGCCTCTCCATTCTCCCTCCGTACTCGGGGTCCTTGGGCCTCTCCATTCTCCCTCCTTACTCGGGGTCCTTGGGCCTCTCCATTCTTCCTCCATACTCGGGGTCCTTGGGCCTCTCCATTCTTCCTCCATACTCGGGGTCCTTGGGCCTCTCCATTCTTCCTCCATACTCGGGGTCCTTGGGCCTCTCCATTCTTCCTCCATACTCGGGGTCCTTGGGCCTCTCCATTCTTCCTCCATACTCGGGGTCCTTGGGCCTCTCCATTCTTCCTCCATACTCGGGGTCCTTGGGCCTCTCCATTTTTCCCCCATACTCGGGGTCTTTGGTTTCCAAATGAGATGCAAAAGTTGCTCTCATCAGAAAAGAGGACTTTGGACCACTGAGGACAGACCAGGTCTGTTTTTCTTTAGCCCAGGTAAGACGCTTCTGATGTTGTTTGTTGTTCAGGAGCGGCTTGACAAGAGGAATACGACATTTGAAGCCCATGTCCAGGATCCGTCTGTGTGTGGTGGCTCTTGATACACTGACTCCAGCCTCAGTCCACTCCTTGTGAAAGTCCCCAACACTTTTGAATGGTCTTTTCCTGACAATCCTCTCCAGGCTGCGGTCATCCCTGCTGCTTGTGCACCTTTTTCTTCCACACTTTTCCCTTCCACATAACTTCCTATCAATGTTCTTTGATACAGCACTTTGGGAACATCCAACTTCTTCTGCAATGACCTTCTGAGGCTTTCCCTCCTTATGGAGGGTGTCAGTGATGGTGTCAGGTCAGCAGTCTTTCCCATGATTGTGATTCCTACTGAACCAGACTGAGAGACCATTTAAAGGCTCAGGAACCCTTTGCAGGTGTTATGTCTGAATGAGCTGATTAGAGTGGGACACTTTGAGCCGAGATTATTCCACCTTTTCACAATATTCTCATTTTCTGAGATTGTGGATTTGGGGTTTTCATGAGCTGTAAGCCATAATCATCACAATGATGACAAATCACGGCTGGAACTATCTTGCTTTGCATGGAATGAGTCTCATATATTAGTTTCACCTTTTAAGTTGCTGCACTGAAATCAATCAACTTTTACACCACATTCTCATTTTTCGAGTTTCACCTGTATAGGTGTTCGGTGATTGGGCTGACATCTTCTTTAGGGTGAAGGACAACAGAAACCATTCAGCCTCTGCCTCCATCATGGCAATAATGAGCCCTACAGACATGGAACCCACCTTAGATGTGAGGTCACGGTGGAAGATCCCCTTGGAGTGAAGGTATGCCAGTCCCAGAGCCACATCCAGCCCAAGCTTCACCCGGACCGTCCACGCCAAGTGCTGGTTGCTGTCCAGAAGCTGCTCCAGATTTCCGCTGTTAATGTACTGAAAGACAACGGGGTCTCGGTTAGTACAGAGGGGGACGCACGGACAGAGGGGGACGCACGGACAGAGGGGGACGCACGGACAGAGGGGGACGCACGAACAGAGGGGGACGCATTTACAAAGCATTCAGGAGGCTTTCAGTCTATTATAGGACAAGACCGTGTGACCATGGAGGTTATGGTGAGACAGGACTACAAGAAACTGAAAAGTCCTTCAACCGAGGTCCAATCACTGGAAATGAGGCCAGGCCATTGCGAGGGTTGGAGGACGGAGATCCAATTCCCCAACTCTGTGTTCTTTATTTTCTATCAGACCCGCTGACCATTGCCCCTCGAGGACCCTTTCAGATAACCCCCTTGTCGGTACCCCAAGGCAGCCCCCCTCCTAGATGCCTCATGAACACAAACCTCTGACCCCGCTGCCTCATAAGGGAGCCTATAGTAAGAAAAACATATTACTGGAAAGGAGACCCTTTAGATGAGGAGTGCGAAGAAGACCAATTGGACACTTGGAGGGGCATCTCCCAAACCGGACAAATATCTCACATATCTTCCACCTGTACAATTAACTTGGTTTTGGTCTCCAAACTGTGGCCCTTGTGACGCTTGCTTTTATCTGGCCCTTGGGCACCCCTTCCACTCAGTGAAATGGGACACTATTCCTCCCGCTGACACCAATGATGGGGCACTATTCCTCCCACTGACACCAATGATGGGGCACTATTCCTCCCACTGACACCAATGATGGGGCACTATTCCTCCCACTGACACCAATGATGGGGCACTATTCCTCCCACTGACACCAATGATGGGGCACTATTCCTCCCACTGACACCAATGATGGGGCACTATTCCTCCCACTGACACCAATGATGGGGCACTATTCCTTCCACTGACACCAATGATGGGGCACTATTCCTTCCACTGACACCAATGATGGGGCACTATTCCTGCCACTGACACCAATGATGGGGCACTATTCCTTCCACTGACACCAATGATGGGGCACTATTCCTGCCACTGACACCAATGATGGGGCACTATTCCTTCCACTGACACCAATGATGGGGCACTATTCCTGCCACTGACACCAATGATGGGGCACTATTCCTCCCACTGATACCAATGATGGGGCACTATTCCTCCCACTGACACCAATGATGGGGCACTATTCCTCCCACTGACACCAATGATGGGGCACTATTCCTCCCACTGACACCAATGATGGGGCACTATTCCTCCCACTGACACCAATGATGGGGCACTATTCCTCCTCCTGCTGACCACAGGTGCTGTATAATTTTTTTTATACTCTTATCAACCACCAAACTGGAGACATTTTCAACTCCCAATTGCCCCAGTGCAGCCCACCTACAGTCTGAGGGATATAAAACGGTCCCTTTGTTTACAGACCCCTGTTCTAGATCCCTGTGAAGGTTCTCATTTATCCAGGTCATGATATATCTAGTAGCAGTTGATCACAATCAACATAACTTGTTCTGTAATGCTGAAGGTATCGTAGCTTCTCCAGGGTCATAGGAACTGCGACACGTCTTCAACATCACAGAACAAGTCCAGTCGGATGTGACAACTAAAGTATCCGTCTACATCCCAGTGGCCAACAGGAACGTTCTTCCACCATATTTGGTCTTCTCATCTCCAGCAATATTGGGAACACTTTTATATACAGTGAAGGAAATGTGTATTCACTCCCCTGCTGATGCTGAATGTTCGCCCCTCACACAGAAATGATCGGTCTAACAATGGAATGTTTGCCCCTCACACAGAAACGATCGGTCTAACAATGGAATGTTCGCCCCTCACACAGAAATGATCGGTCTAACAATGGAATGTTCGCCCCTCACACAGAAACGATCGGTCTAACAATGGAATGTTCGGTGTAACACTGAGAGACAGAATACAACAACAAATTCAGCAGAAATGCGTCTAACAAATGATGACGGATCTGCATGTTCATGAGGGAAAGAAGGATTTGCTCCCCTTCACAAAACATGACTTGGTGGCCAATCCCTTGTTGGCAATCACAGAGGTCAGACGTTTCCTGGAGTTGGCCCCCAGGTTCGCACACATCTCAGAAGGGAGTTTGGCCCACTCCTCTTGGCAGATCCTCTCCAAGTCATTAAGGTTTGGTGGCTGACGTTCGGCAACTCGAACTTTCAGCTCCTCCACAGATTTTCCATCGGATGAAGGTGTGGAGACTGGCTAGGCCACTCCAGGACCTTAATGTGCTTCTTCTTGAGCCGCTCCTTTGTTGCCTTGGCCGTGTGTTTTGGGTCATTGTCATGCTGGAACACCCATCCACCACCCATTTCCAATGCCCTGCCTGAGGGAAGAAGGTTCTCACCCAAGATTTGAGGGTACATTGCCCCGTCCATCGTCCCTTTGATGCGGTGCAGTTGTCCTGTCCCCTTAGCAGAAAAACACCCCCGAAGCAGAATGTTTCCACCACCATGTTTCACAGTTGGGATGGTGTTCTTGGGGTTATAGGCAGCATTCCTCCTCCTCCAAACACGGCGAGTTGAGTTGATGCCAAAGAGCTGGATTTTGGTCTCCTCTGACCACAACACTTCCCACCAGTCCTCCTCGGCATCATTCAGATGTTCAGTGGCAGACTTCAGACGGGCCTGGACATGGGCTTTCTTGAGCAGAGGGACCGTGCGGGCACTGCAGGATTTCAGTCCTTGTCGGCGTAGTGTGTTACCAATTGTTTTCTTGGTGACTGTGGTCCCAGCTGCCTGGAGATCATTGACAAGATCCTCACGTGTAGTTCTGGGATGATTCCTCACTGTTCTCATGATCATTGACACTCCACGAGGTGAGATCTTGCATGGTGCACCAGACCTAGGGAGACTGACACTTGTTTTGTGTTTCTTCCATTTGTGAATGATTGCACCAACTGTTGTCACCTTCTCACCAAGCTGCTTGGCCATAGTTTGGTAGCCCAGTCCAGCCTTGTGTAGGTCTACCATCTTGTCCCTGACATCCTTGGACAGCTCTTTGGTCTTTGCCATGGTGGAGAGTTTGGAATCTGATGGTTTGATGGCTCCTGTGGACAGGTGTCTTTTATACAGGTAACACAATGAGATTAGCAGCACTCCCTTTAAGAGACTGCTTCTAATCTCAGCTTGTTACCTGTATGAGAGACACCTGGGAGCCAGAAATCCTGCTGAATGATAGGGGATCAAATCCTTCTTTCCCTCATGAACATGCAGATCCGTCATCATTTGTTAGATGCATTTCTGCTGAATTTGTTGTTGTATTCTGTCTCTCAGTGTTACACCGAACATTCCATTGTTAGACCGATCGTTTCTGTGTGAGGGGCGAACATTCCATTGTTAGACCGATCGTTTCGGTGTGAGGGGCGAACATTCCATTGTTAGACCGATCATTTCTGTGTGAGGGGCAAACATTCCATTGTTAGACCGATCATTTCTGTGTGAGGGGCAAACATTCCATTGTTAGACCGATCGTTTCTGTGTGAGGGCGAACAATTCCATTGTTAGACCGATCATTTCTGTGTGAGGGGCGAACATTCCATTGTTAGACCGATCATTTCTGTGCGAGGGGCGAACATTCCATTGTTAGACCGATCGTTTCTGTGTGAGGCGCGAACATTCCATTGTTAGACCGATCGTTTCTGTGTGAGGGGCGACCATTCCATTGTTAGACCGATCATTTCTGTGTGAGGGGCGACCATTCCATTGTTAGACCGATCATTTCTGTGCGAGGGGCGAACATTCCATTGTTAGACCGATCGTTTCTGTGTGAGGGGCGACCATTCCATTGTTAGACCGATCGTTTCTGTGTGAGGGGCGACCATTCCATTGTTAGACCGATCATTTCTGTGTGAGGGGCGACCATTCCATTGTTAGACCGATCATTTCTGTGTGAGGGGCGAACATTCCATTGTTAGACCGATCATTTCTGTGTGAGGGGCGAACATTCCATTGTTAGACCGATCATTTCTGTGTGAGGGGCGAACATTCCATTGTTAGACCGATCATTTCTGTGTGAGGGGCGAACATTCCATTGTTAGACCGATCATTTCTGTGTGAGGGGAGAACATTCCATTGTTAGACCGATCATTTCTGTGTGAGGGGCGAACATTCCATTGTTAGACCGATCATTTCTGTGTGAGGGGCGAACATTCCATTGTTAGACCGATCATTTCTGTGTGAGGGGCGAACATTCCATTGTTAGACCGATCATTTCTGTGTGAGGGGCGAACATTCACCATCAGGGGGGGGGGGCAAATACGCATTTCCTGCACTGTATGAAGGGTTCCTCTGTAGTCCTAAACCTCAGCCTCCACAGCATTCTTCATCATCTAGATCAGCCTCTCTCAGCCTTTTCAACACAGAGGAACCCTTGAAATAACTTTCTGGTGTCAGGGAACCCCGGCTAAGAATTGCTGCATCTACAACTGCGGATACATCAGTGTGGTGGTCGGTGGGCAGAATGCACCTTACGGAGAGTTAAAGATCACTGGTGTCAGTGGGAACGTCTCAGAGCCTTCATGCACACGGAAAAATGTTTTATAGCGGCCGTTTTTGGCTCGAGACGGTTTTTTCTACAGCCAGTAACCCCCCCCCCCCGGCATGTTATCCTATGTGTCCATGCATACAGACTGCAATCAACGTTTTTTTGGGTGTGGGGAAAAAAAAAAAACACTCCAGGACTAGCGGGTTTCTAGAGGAGTTTTGTAGCTCTAAAAATGCTCGAACGCTGAAAAACACGGTAAATCGCGTCAAACCAGCGTTTTTGGACTTTTTCTGACCAAAACATTAGCAGCGTTATTAACCACCTCCCACCCGCCCTATAGTCCAATGACGGGTGCAAGGTGGTTCTCTCGTTCTAATAGGACGTCATACGACGTCCTTCCATTCTCACCGCGCATGCGCGGCTCAGGAAGCGCGCAGCATGGCGATTGCCGGTGCGCTGTGTCCCTCAGACACAGCGGATCACGGAGAGAGCGGAAGATGTCGGCTCGGTCATGTGATCAGCTGTGTCCAATCACAGCTGAGCACATGTAAACACGGAAATGCCGGTTATCGGCATTTCTCACGAGCCGTCACGCTGACAGAGGAGGGCCGGTAATCGGCTTTCCGCGGAGGGGACATCTACACTGATCATCAGGGCACTGATGATCAGTGTAGCCCCAGCAGTGCCACCTGTCAGTGTCCATCAGTGCCAGCAGTCAGTGCCCATCAGTGCCACGTGCCAGTGCCCATCAGTGCCACATCAATGCCACATATCAGTGCCCATCTGAGCTGCCTTTCAGTGTCACCAATCAGTGCTGCCAATCAGTGCCACCCATCAGTGTCATGCATCAGTGCTGCCTTTCAGTGCCCATCAGTGCAACCTACCAGTGCCTCATCAGTGCCACCTATCAGTGTCCATCAGTGCAGCCGAGAAATCACTTATTTACAAAATTGTATAACAAAAACTAAGAAAAAACATTTTTTTTTTCAAAATTTTCAGTGGTTTTTGGTTTAAGAAAAAATAAAAATCCCCGAGGTGATTAAATACCACCAAAATAAAGCTCTGTCTCAAAAAAATGATAAAAATTTCATATGGGTGCAGTGTTGCATGACCGCGCAATTGTCATTCAAAGTGTGACAGCGCTGAAAGCTGGAAATTGGCTGGGACAGGAAGGGGGTAGAAGTGCCCGGTAGGCAGGAAGGGGGTAGAAGTGCCCTGTAGGCAGGAAGGGGTAGAAGTGCCCTGTAGGCAGGAAGGGGGTAGAAGTGCCTTGTAGGCAGGAAGGGGGTAGAAGTGCCCTGTAGGCAGGAAGGGGGTAGAAGTGCCCTGTAGGCAGGAAGGGGGTAGAAGTGCCCTGTAGGCAGGAAGGGGGTAGAAGTGCCCTGTAGGCAGGAAGGGGGTAGAAGTGCCCTGTAGGCAGGAAGGGGGTAGAAGTGCCCTGTAGGCAGGAAGGGGTAGAAGTGCCCTGTAGGCAGGAAGGGGGTAGAAGTGCCCGGTAGGCAGGAAGGGGGTAGAAGTGCCCGGTAGGCAGGAAGGGGGTAGAAGTGCCCTGTAGGCAGGAAGGGGGTAGAAGTGCCCTGTAGGCTAGGGGTTAAATCGCCCCGTGTGCATGGAGCCTGAGAGGCAGAAATTGCTCATTGCTCAAGGAAACCCTAGCAACCTCTGGAGGAACCCTAGGATCCATGGAACCCTGGTTGAGGAACCCTGGACTAGAAAAGGAATGCTACTTCCACATGAATATTTATTCATAGGCCAGAAACCTGTTGCAGAAACCCGGATACGGGCATCACCACTTACACGGAACAATGGAAAACTGGGATGAATAAAATCAGCCTTATATAAAAACTGATTTGTGACCAGAGGAGCTGCCCAACTAAACTATTGAAGGTTTTGGAGGAACCGGCACGCCAAGTCATCCACCTATCTTCCCTTGGGTGAGGACAGCGTCTCTCTCTGAGATACTGACCCTGTAGATGTGCGTGTTCCTCGCCTCTGAGCAACAGAAACATGAGGATCACACGGGACAGGAGGACACCTACAATAGGTTTTCTTTCTAACCACATTAAATATGTTCCTGAAGACCCTTTTATGACCACATGATGGACTACAGTTCTACTTTCCTGAGTATGATCAGCCTGGTTGGTTCGGAATTTATTGACCGTTTTCTATATTGTATACAGGACTTCAGCTGGGTAAGGACCATTACTGGACTCCTAATATAGACAATTGTCAGCACGTGGGTATATTCTGTGCTATATCTGCAACGTATTGTTGATGGACCACAAGCACATCTCTCTGATGAAGGCAGTCCGCCCCGAAACATGTTAGTGGAGGTGCTCCATCCCCCACATGACAGCGTTGGTCCTTTGCATCCTCCTACTTTTGAGGACAAATTTGTAGCGTCTCCCCATAGAATCTGCCGATGTCTCTTCAGGACATTTCCTTCTTTATTCTCATCCTCTCCTGATGCTGACCTGGTTTCTGCCGGACACGGCTTCTCCTGGTTACAGGCCGTGATCCAAGCCTCTGTTTGTAATCGCACCTTCTGTAACAAGTTTCACTTCCTCAAAATCAATGTATCCACAACCGAGCTCATAATACTTCCTCCCCCTCGTGGCCCTTCCCCTGACTTCTCTGTCAAAATCAACGGCTCAACTATCAACCTGCCCCCCCATGCCAGGGTGCGAGGGGTAATCCTGGACTCTCCTTTCAGCCCCCACACCCAATCACTGTCCGAAGCTTGCCACCTCAGCCTCTGTAAACGTCCCTTGTAATAGAAATATGCATGACAGGTCCTCTTTAAGAAGAGACCCCAAATCTCTCCTTTACCTTTAAAAAAGCAAAAGATCAAAACATTTTTTTTTTAACCTTTGCTTTAAAAGAGAAAAAAAAATGTGTTTACGTCATGACGTCGCTCCAGTCCTCTATCATGATAGAGGAAACAAAAGACCATAGAGTCTTTCATCACCGCCATCTTGAGGAGGTCGCATCATTGGATCGTTAATGGTAAGCCCAAGAAGTGGCGAGAAACACCAAAGCCCCTCCCCTCCCCTGTGGCAGAAAGCAATCCAGTGGCTCAAGAGCCGTCCACGGATAAAACCGGTACCACGGTTATGGCCGATGTCTCCAGTAAACCACTTGAAAACTGCAACGTTTACATACGTACAGTTGCAAGAAAAAGTATGTGAACCCCTTGGGATTACGTGGAGTTTTGCATGAATTGGGCATAAAATGTGCTCTGAACGTCATCTAAGTCACAACAATAGAAGAACACAGTCTGCTGAACATAATACTACACAAACATTAGATGTGGCCATGGTTTAACTGCACATAACATGTAAACATTCACAGTGCAGGGAGGAAAAAGTATGTGAGGCCCTAGCTTAATGACTTCTCCCAGAGCTAATTGGAGCCAGGAGTGAGCCAACCTTGACTCCAATCAGTGTGATGATATTGGATGTGTTGCTGACAGCTGTCCTGCCCTTAAATAACACACACCTGTTTTGGGTTTACTGGTTTCAAGAAGCACTGTCTGATGTGAACCAAGCCTTGCAGAAAAGAGCTCTCAGAAGACCTACGATCAAGAATTGTTGACTTGCATGAAGCTGGAAAGGGTTACAAAAGTATCTCCAAAAGCCTTGATGTTCCTGTGTCCACGGTAAGACAGACTGTCTACAAATGGAGAAAGTTTAGCACTGTTGCTACTCTCCCTAGGCGTTGTCGTCCTGTAAAAATGACTGCAAGAGCACAGCGCAGAATGCTGCATGAGGTAAAGAAGAATCCCAGAGTGTCAGCTAAAGACCTACAGAAATCTCTGGCACATGCTAACATTTTTGTTGACACATCTACAATAAGGAAAACATTAAACAAGAATGGAGTACATGGGAGGACACCACGGAGGAAGCCATTGCTGTCCAAAAAGAATATTGCAGCACGTTTGAAGTTTGCAAAAGAGCACCTGGATGTTCCACAGCACTACTGGCAGAATATACTGTGGACAGATGAAACCAAGATTGAGTTGTTTGGGAAGAACACACAACACTATGTGTGGAGAAAAAAAGGCCCAGCACCCCAACATCAAAACCTCATCCCCACTGTGAAACATGGCGGAGGGAGCATCATGGTTTGGGGCTGCTTTGCTGCCTCAGGGCCTGGACGGATTGTTATCATTGATGGGAAAATTAATTCCAGAGTTTATCAAGACATTTTGCAGGAAAACGTACGACCATCTGTCTGCCAAGTGAAGCTCCGCAGAGGATGGGTGATGCAACAGGACAATGACCCAAAGCATACAAGTCATTCAACAAAACAATGGCTGCAACAGCACAGAATACACCTTCTGGAGTGGCCCAGTCAGAGTCCTGACCTCAACCCGATTGAAATGCTGTGGCATGACCTTAAGAGAGCGATTCACACCAGACATCCCAAGAATATTGCTACACTGAAACAGTTTTGTGAAGAGGAGTGGTCCAAAATGACTCCAGATCGTTGTGCAGGTCTGATCTGCAACTACAGGAAACGTTTGGTTGAGGTTATTGCTGCCAAAGGAGGGTCAACCAGTTATTAAGTCCAAAGGTTCACATACTTTTTCCTCCCTGCACTGTGAATGTTTACATGTTGTGTGCAATTAAACCATGGCAACATCTAATGTTTGTGTAGTATTATGTTCAGCAGACTGTGTTCTTCTATTGTTGTGACTTAGATGACGTTCAGAGCACATTTTATGCCCAATTCATGCAAAACTCCACGTAATCCCAAGGGGTTCACATACTTTTTCTTGCAACTGTATTGAGGTCAGGTGGTTAAATTATGTATTAGGCCCGCGTCGCACAGAGGCGTTTTTTGGTGTTTTGCGCAGAAATGCGCTACAGTCCATCTAACATGGAGTCCTATGGGACTCATTCTCTTCTATGCTTTTTTAGCCGCTGTGGTTTTGGAAAGGGTCAGGGACTTTTTTTTTTTTAAAGGCAAAACGGTGCGTTTCTGGCTGAACAGACTTTAATGGAGAAGCTGAAGACAGACACATAGTGCGTTTTTGACATTTTTTTTTTTTTGGCCAATTTGTTGTTGGGCAGATTAAAAAATGCAAAAGCATACAAAAAAAAAAAATGAAAAACAAAAACAGTACATGAATCCCAGAAGATCAGCAGTTTTTGAAATACTCAGACCAGTCCGTCCGGCACCAACAACCATGCCACGTTCAAAGTCGCTTAAATCCCCTTTCTTCCCCATTCTGCGGCTCGGTTTGAACATCAGAAAGTCGTCTTCACCACGTCTAGAGGTCTAAATGCATTGAGTTGCTGCCGTGTGATTGGCTGATCAGCAATTTGTGTTACCGAGCCATTGAACAGGTGGACCTCATGAAGTGGCCGGAGAGTGTAGAAGATCAATGGATTTAGACGATGGGGGAGATTTACTAAAAACTGGAGGGTCCAAAATCTGGTGCAGAGAAACCAATCAGCTTCCAGGCTTCACGAAAGAAGCCGATTGGCCGCCATGCACAGGTGCTCCAGATTCTGAGTGCTCCAGTCTTCGTAAATCTCCCCCAATATGTGTTTTTCCTGGAGTTCAGCTTTCTGAGCGATTCTAAGTCGGGGAACATGCGCACCAACCGACACAACGAATCAAACCATCACTTCCTGGCTGTACTTCTGGAGCCTTTGCGACATGGAACTCCGTATCACACGCAGCGATGGAACGTCCATCATCTCCACTTCTGCCCATTGTCCTCGGTGATGGGAATGGCGAGAAGTCACGTCTTTGTGTCGTATTGTGAAGCTATGGAGGGGAGGGTGAAGGTGCAAGAACATACCGCCAAAGAAAAAAACAGAAGGGGGAAAAAAAAAAACGCAAGGGGAGGGGCCTGCCAACAACCGGGAAAATTTGTTCGAAAGAAGAAATACAAAGACAGCAGGAAGAGCAACAACCCATCGCGATCAGAAAGAGGCTCCCGATTGGTTGGTAACAAAGCGGAACTCCAAAAATTCTTCACATTTCAATAAAAGTGCCCAAATAAACACCACGAGGATAAATCAGAGTCGAGTCAGTAAATCGTCTGGATCTGAACGCATGCGTCCCCCTCCGTACTCTGAATCCACGTCCAATCAGAGGAGGCTTCTGGTCATCCGGTGGGCCGGCTCTCGTCTAATTGAAGGTGGAGGAACACAATCCGAATGATGGAGATTTATGGACTTTCCTGATTTTAGGTTCTATTTAGACACTTCGAATTCTATTGAATCTCGGCGTTCATGGAGGTCCTATTCTAGTGTTGTCCTTGCAGATTACAAGGGCCCCATTTACACTGCGGCTGATAAACCGACATTCAGGAACTTTCCTGCATTTTTCCAGCAGCCTCTGAACTCTCCCCAATGTTCTCCTGTCCGTACACATCGGTCCTTGACAGGCAGTGGAGTTTACAGTCGTTTTTTTTGAATGCACCAAAGTTTATGCTAAACTCAATGCCACCTCGAAGCTGCTCCGGGAGGTGATTGCGGAGGCTTCCCTGCAGGACGCCGTGGGATCCGTGGGACGAGGCTCCGTGAACTACTCGTGGAGCCGCCCCGATGGATCTGTGCGTTCCAGGATCGACTTCGAGCTCACCTCTAGGGCAGTCAGGCACCGTGGGTTCTCCATGGTCCCCTGCTTTTTCTCTGACCACAGGGCCATTCACTTTCGGGGTGACCTGGGAGAGGGCTTTGCCCCCGGCCCGGGCTCCTGGAAGATGAATTGTACCCTGCTGGAAAATGAGGAACTGCTGGAGGAACTCAGGGAGGCCTACGTTGCCTGGCAGGAGGAGAAGATCCTTTTTGCAAAGGTAAGCGACTGGTGGGAGTTTGAAGCTGCGCAGCTTAACTTTCACATTCAGGCCAGGGGACACCAGCAAGTGTGTGCCAGGAGGGGGGAACTCAGGAGACTGCAGCGTCAGCTGCAGGACCTTCATCACTGTGGCTGGGACGTTAGGCAGGACCTGGAGGACACCAGGAAGAGCTTGAAAAAGCACTTTGAGGAAGAATCCAGGCACATCGTCTTCCGTGCCAAGGTGGAGCATCTGGAGAAAGGTGGAGCATCTAGAGAAAGGTGGAGCATCTAGAGAAAGGTGGAGCATCTAGAGAAAGGTGAGAAGTGTAACTCTTTCTTTTTCAGGAAACTCCACTCAGGACACACACCCCTGTCGGAGCTGCGCGACAAGACCGGAACACTCCAGAAGGGGAAGGAGGCCGTGATGGAAGTGGTCAGCGACTACTACACCGACCTCTACTCCCCCAAAGAAACGAACGTGACAACAGCCGACAGATTCTTGTCAGTTATCACTAACACCATTGATCCTGCAGGTTTGTCGGCCACCAACACCCCCTCGATGCTGGAGGAGCTGCACTCTGCCACTAAATCTTTTAGGCGGGGGAAGGACCCCGGGCTGCGACGGTCTCCCAGCGGAGCTCTATGTAGCGCTGTGGGACCTCGTGGGCCCGGACCTGCTTGAGCTGTACGAGGAGATGGTGGTGGAGGGCAGAATGCCTCCTTCGTTGAGGGAGGGGATGATCACGATCCTGTACAAGCGTAAGGGGGAGAGATGTGATTTAAAAAACTGGCGTCCCATCTCTCTCTTGAACGTGGACTACAAGATCCTCGCCAAAGTTCTGGCCAACAGGCTGAAGGCCGTCATCGGACAGATCATCCACCCGGATCAGACTTGCGGGACTCCATGCTGCAGGATTGCGGACAGCCTAGCGCTCATCCAGGACACGGTCCAATATGTCAAGGATCGCTGTGTGCACGCGGCCCTGGTCAGCCTTGATCAGGAAAAGGCCTTTGACCGTGACACCCGTGGGTTTATGTGCAGAGCCCTGCGCAGGGTTGGTCTTGGGGAAAAGTTTTGTTTGTATGTCGACCTTATGTATAATGACATCTGTAGTACGGTGCTGGTGAATGGCTGTAAAACTGACCCCTTCCCGGTCCTCTCCGGGGTCAGACAAGGCTGCTGCGCCGGGACCAGACAGAAGGGAAGTGAAGTGTTCGCTCTACATGGACGTGATGGTGTTCTGTGCCGACCAGCGCTCCATCGACCTGCTCGTCCAGACCTGCGAGGACTTCGGCCAAGCTTCGGGGGCAAAAGTCAACTGCGGGAAGTCGGAGGTCATGCTGTTCGAAAAGTGGTTCCTGCCTTCTTCTGCATCCATGCCCTTCGGCATCAAGACAGACTTCATGAAAATCCTGGGAGTTTGGTTTGGTGCCGAGGGTGCAGCCCTGAAGTCTTGGGAGGAGAGACTGTCGAAGATGAGGCAAAAGTTTGGACTTTGGAGCCTCAGAGAACTTACCATCGAAGGGAAGACACTGGTACTCCGCAGCGAGATTCTCCCTGTGTTGCAGTACCTCACCCAGGCCTGGCCCCCACGGGTCAACACCTGTAAGGCCATCACCAGGGCGGTGTTTCACTTCATCTGGGGCTCCAAGATGGACAGAGTGAAGCGGGCAGTCATGTTCAAGGAACCCCTCAATGGCGGTAAGGGCGTGCCCGACATCGCCACCCAACTGAGGGTGTTCTTTGCCTGCAACTGCATCCGCAGGACTTTACCGAAACGGACTATGGACTCTGGCGGAAACGCAATGTCACGCTTCTTCCTTTTGCCTCTCTGGAGGTCCCTCGGATGGGACAATTGGGACAGTTCAATCCCCTACAACTGGGACACTCCTTGGTATTACCTGGATACCTTTAAGTTTATCAAGGAGCAGGGGCTGCAGGGAGTCAAGCCTGACTTGTGGAAACCGAAGACCATCTACAAGCTCATCAGAGTAAGTGACATTTTGGAGTCGGTTCCAGGCCTGCCTTCAGATACCTGCAAGGTGGTCTGGAGGAATGTTTCTTCAAAGAGCCTCACCAACAGGCACAAGAACCTGGCATGGATGGCAATCTAAGGGGGGTTGCCTCTCAGGACATTTATGCATGCCAGGAACCTGAGCAGATACAGACACTGCCCCTTCTGCATCATCCATGAGGAAACGTCTTACCACGTTTTCTGGGAGTGCTCTTTTGCTCAGGACCTGTTGAGGGCCCTGGAACCTGAACTCAAGGACTTTGTGCCACAGACAGCCATCACACACTTTGTGGTGTTGAATGGACTTTTCTGTGGAACTTTTACCCTGGAGGACACTGACAGCGCCTGGCGGGTGCTGTGTTGTTTTAAGGACGCTTTATGGTGCGCCAGGAAGCGCCTCATCCACCAGCGGGAGAGGATGTCCATCGAGGACTGCCACAGACTGATCCTCAGTCTGCTCAGGGACTATAACTTGATGGACTTTGAGGAGGAAGGTCTCCCCTTCCCTCTACTCCCCCTTGCGTGTCTTTGTCCCTTCAATAAAGCTTCGGGCCTGTGACCCCTTTCCCCTCTTTCTTCCCCCCCCCCCCCCCCGACGCTTGTTGGAATTTGTACTTGTTTGAATGTGCATGATTTTGTATATTCTGAAAATGTTTTTATGCATGTTATGGTATTATGCGGTGGCGTCCCTGGGGGGTAACCTAGGGGGCCCACAAACAGTCTGGGGGTAAGCGGCGTTATGCATGACGTGATGGTCTGGGGATTCGTCCGCCACGCACACCGCGTCAGGCATCATACCGCTGAGCGAATGTATTTATTGTATGTCTGGAACTGTATTGTAACGTGGTGTATTATGCGCTGCGTCGCAGTACGGGGTGAGATGTACTCCGATCACGAGTATCGTGTTTTTTTATACTTCTGTAAATAAAGTATATTTTTCAACAAAAAAAAAAAAGTAGATTTTACCGCCGTTTCAAATGGCAAACGCTTGAAAACGCGGCTAACCGCGTTTAGAAGCGTTTTTTTTAACGGTTCCATGTCCACATGCTGTCCGGATGCTTTTTCCATCATCAGAAATGCATGCACAGAGTTTCCCCATGTATTTAAATGGACCCGGTACACCGGCGCAGTTTGTTTCATGTTTCGCGTGAAGGAAAAAATTGGTAGAACGCGCCGCATTGTGCTCATGGGATCCATAGTGACTACAACCAGAGAAGACCGGTCATCTCCACACATACTGCTCCCTGTGCTCCCTCTCGGTTTCTGCTCTCTGCTCCCTCTGCTCCTGCTCTCTCTCGGTCTCTGCTCTCCCCCTCCGTTCTCTGCTCTCCCCCTCCGTTCTCTGCTCTCCCCCTCCGTTCTCTGCTCTCCCCCTCTGCTCTCCCCCTCTGCTCTCCCCCTCTGCTCTCTGCTCTCCCCCTCTGCTCTCCCCCTCTGCTCTCCCCCTCTGCTCTCCCCCTCTGCTCTCCCCCTCTGCTCTCTGCTCTCCCCCTCTGCTCTCTGCTCTCCCCCTCTGTTCTCTGCTCTCCCCCTCTGTTCTCTGCTCTCCCCCTCTGTTCTCTGCTCTCCCCCTCTGTTCTCTGCTCTCCCCCTCTGTTCTCTGCTCTCCCCCTCTGTTCTCTGCTCTCCCCCTCTGTTCTCTGCTCTCCCCCTCTGTTCTCTGCTCTCCCCCTCTGTTCTCTGCTCTCCCTCTGTTCTCTGCTCTCCCTCTGTTCTCTGCTCTCCCTCTGTTCTCTGCTCTCCCTCTGTTCTCTGCTCTCCCTCTGTTCTCTGCTCTCCCTCTGCTCCTGCTCTCCCTATTCCTCTCAAAATGTCTGAAATAGTTAATTCTTTTACTGTTTATCAGTGCATTCTGGGCATTTGGAAGGTCTCTTGATGTTATCTTTTAAAAACGCTTCTAAATGCAAATAAACGCGGTATGCAAACGCGGCTAAACTGACATTTTTTTAACCTCCATTTTCCAGCAGTAAGTTTCCATCGTTGAGAAGAGTTTCCAAACGTCCCGTGTACATGAGCCCTAAATGGCCGTGTGAGTAGATGTGGATCATAAGCGATTGAGGGAGCACAGCACCCCCTTCCCCCTTCAGGAGGACTATTATGGACACAGCACCCCCTTCAGGAGGACTATTATGGACACAGCACCCCCTTCAGGAGGACTATTATGGACACAGCACCCCCTTCAGGAGGACTATTATGGACACAGCACCCCCTTCAGGACGACTATATTATGGACACAGCACCCCCTTCAGGAGGACTATTATGGACACAGCACCCCCTTCAGGAGGACTATTATGGACACAGCACCCCCTTCAGGAGGACTATTATGGACACAGCACCCCCTTCAGGAGGACTATTATGGACACAGCACCCCCTTCTCCCTTCAGGAGGACAATTATGGACACAGCAACCCCTTCAGGAGGACTATTATGGACACAGCACCCCCTTCAGGAGGACAATTATGGACACAGCACCCCCTTCAGGAGGACTATTATGGACACAGCACCCCCTTCAGGAGGACTATTATGGACACAGCACCCCCTTCCCCCTTCAGGAGGACTATTATGGACACAGCACCCCCTTCAGGACGACTATATTATGGACACAGCACCCCCTTCAGGAGGACTATTATGGACACAGCACCCCCTTCAGGAGGACTATTATGGACACAGCACCCCCTTCAGGAGGACTATTATGGACACAGCACCCCCTTCTCCCTTCAGGAGGACAATTATGGACACAGCAACCCCTTCAGGAGGACTATTATGGACACAGCACCCCCTTCTCCCTTCAGGAGGACAATTATGGACACAGCAACCCCTTCAGGAGGACTATTATGGACACAGCACCCCCTTCAGGAGGACTATTATGGACACAGCACCCCCTTCAGGAGGACTATTATGGACACAGCACCCCCTTCTCCCTTCAGGAGGACAGTATTATGGAGACATCTTCACAGAGTAACCGCTATCGCGTTTCAGCCTACACGGGCTAATCATAGATATGAATAATATGCTGTAGGCTGAAACATGTGAGCAGTTATTACATCATTTACAGGATGTGTCTATAATTAAATACTACTGCAGAAAATGTCATGGTTGTGGTGGGGACATTAGAGCGTAAGCTCCTTTGGTACAGAAGCTGATGGGACTGTGGGGGAGGGGACATTAGAGCGTCAGCTCCTCTGTACAGAGACTGATGTGACTGGGGGGAGGGGACATTAGAGTGTCAGCTCCTCTGGTACAGAAGCTGATGGGACTGTGGGGGAGGGGACATTAGAGCGTCAGCTCCTCTGTACAGAGACTGATGTGACTGGGGGGAGGGGACATTAGAGTGTCAGCTCCTCTGGTACGGAGACTAATGGGACTGGCTCAGTGATTTCTGTACAGCGCTGCGGGATATGTCATGGCTACAGTGGGGGCATTAGAGTGTAAGCTCCTTTTTCAGGAAAAGGGCTTTATAGTATATAGAAGTCTGGCTGTAGATCAGAGGAAGGCGGTTTGTAGAACATCAAATTAAAAATACATCAGAGAGTTCACATGAGTGTCAGAAGGCGCCCGTCCTCACTAACCATCCGTGTGTGGAATGTTGCGGGTCTGACTGAATGAAATGTCCGTGTGATTTATAGCGGGACCCGGAAGGGAAGAAGCTGCTGACTATGGGCAGATTATTTGGGACTTTGTTAGGTAAAGGAAGGTTCCAGGTTGGGCACACACTTGTTCCGGACGAGGAGAGAGCGCGAGGACGGAGAGCGCGAGCAAGGGGGGAGGGAGAGAGCGCGAGCAAGGGGGGAGGGAGAGAGCGCGAGCAAGGGGGGAGGGAGAGAGCGCGAGCAAGGGGGGAGAGCGAGCGCGAGCAAGGGGGGAGAGCGAGCGCGAGCAAGGGGGGAGAGCGAGCGCGAGCAAGGGGAGAGCGAGCGGAGAGAGCGAGCGAGGGGGGAGAGCGAGCGAGGGGGGAGAGCGAGCGAGGGGGGAGAGAGCGAGCGAGGGGGGAGAGCAAGCGAGGGGGGAGAGAGCGAGCGAGGGGAGAGAGTGAGTGCACAAAAAGAGAAAAATAGTGCGAAAATAGAGCGAGCACATGAAAAGAGAGTGTAGGGAGAAGAGAGGGAGAGAGAAAAGAGGAGGAGGAGGAGGTGAAAGAGTAAGAAAGAAAAAAAGAACAGCAAGGGGAGGGGATTAATGATGGAGAATTGTTGGACAACAAAGAATAAAAAAGAAAAAAAAAGGAGTGAGAAAGTGATGCAAGGAAGAAGCGCAGCGCGCAGGTGGTGGTCAGGGTCAGGGGGCTTCGATGGAACGCGAGTTCTGCTTTTTGTGAAATACATTTCTGCGACACAATATATTGCGCTAATCACTGTCCTCCCCGCCGCTGAGCTGCCTGTTGAGACCCAGAACCAAGCGCACCATTCATGGAACGGAGAGGAGTGATAGCAGAGAGCCGGCCCCGATATTATTACATGGAGTTTATATAGTGCCAAAGGGTTTGCTCAGCGCTGTACAATAGGGGGGACAATACATGGCACAGTACAACAAACAACGTACGAGGGGTAAGGGGGCCCTACTCTTTCCAGCTTACAATCTAGGAGGGAGGGGGTAGTGGAACAGGAGGAAGTGGCTGAGGGGAATGAAGTGGTGGGAGGAATGAGGGAGAATGGCCGTTAGGTGAGGGTGGGGTAGGCCTTCCCTGAAGAGATGGGTTTCAGGGAGCTCCTGAATGTGGGGAGGGAAGGCGACAGTTGGATGGATTGGGGCAGTGAGTTCCAGAGGATAGGGGAGGACCTGGAGAAGTCTTGCAGTCGTGCATGGGAGGAGGAGACCAGGGAGCTGGATAGAAGGAGGTCCTGTGAGGAGCGAAGGGTACAGGTAGGTTGGTACTTGGGGATCAGGTTGGTGAGGTAGTCAGGGGCAGTGTTGTGAACGGCTTTGTAGGTCAGGGTTAGGAGTTTAAATTTGATGCGTTGGGCAATCGGGAGCCAGTGGAGGGAGAGGCAGAGGGGGGGGGGTGGCAGAGGTGGAGCGGGTGGTGAGGTGGATGATATCAGGCAAACTATAGCCCTACATCCAGCTCTTGGCCATCCAGGGGCTCCTGGAAGGGTACAAACAGTATATAAAGGATGGCAGACAATGGGAAATGCACCAAAAACGCAGCCAGGGTGTATTTGTGTTGGTTGCTAAGGAGCAGGCACCCACCAGCATCCCTAACAACCAGTGAATAGCTGTTAAGGAGCTGGTACCCTTCAGGATTCATTCACATTTGTATGACTTTGAAATGCAACTTTGCCGCAACTTTGGATGGGTGCGACTTGTCCCTCTGCAAAGACAGACCCGCTGTTGCACGTAAAACAGTCAGGCGCAACTTTCATGCAACTTTCGAGGGTTAACATTGATGTCTGACCCTCAAGTGGCATGAAAGTCTGACCACAGTAGTGCATGAAGTCCTTTCAAGTCGCACAGATATGAATGGTGGTCATTGAGATAAGACTTGTCATGTGACTGATGTCCACAGTCACATGACAAATGGCAGAAGTGTGAATGAGGTGTAACAGTCAGTGGATCCATAAACAAACCATGCCCCCCCCCCCTCCGCATTCTCCCCCATGGTGGTCTCCATACTTCCGGTGCCTATTGGTTTCTTTCATGTGGGGTCCGGCTGCCCCCTTCTCCCCTCACGTATCAATGCTGAGATGTCCCCGGCTGTCCTGCCCAGTATTTCCGGCTCCTCCCACCCCAGTGTAGCCATCACTGGTTGTTAAGGAGCTGGAACCAGCCGGCGTCCTTAACAACAACCCACTGGCATCCCTAATATTTGGTTGCTAAGGAGCCGACACCCAACAGCTCCTCTCCCTAACAACCAGCTATTCAGCACAAATGCGTCCTGTGATTTAGCAGTGATGCAGTGTGGAGGCGGCCTGACTGCCCAATGAGGGTGTCGGGGGGATTTCACACGGAAGCCGCTCACATGTCAGATCCGTCAGTTACTGTCACACAAGAAAAGAGCAGCAAGACAGCCGATGGCGGCCATCAGTGACATCTTACCTCAATCAGTGCGTGCAGCTGGCCCTGGTGAACACAGACGCCCATGAACCTACAGGGGGAGAAACGAGAGATTAATGTCACAGAACACACGGCCAGACCTGGGGAGTCACAAGGCAGAGGAAAGAACGGACTACTACTGTGTACAGCAGATACATCAAGAGCCTGTACAGGAAATGAGACCTGGACTAACCTCCCTCCGACCCCCCCTTCAGTCTCGCCCAGCTGTACCGGCTCCTCCCCTCCAGTCACGCCCAGCTGTACCGGCTCCTCCCCTCCAGTCACGCCCAGCTGTACCGGCTCCTCCCTCCAGTCACGCCCAGCTGTACCGGCTCCTCCCCTCCAGTCACGCCCAGCTGTACCGGCTCCTCCCCTCCAGTCTCGCCCAGCTGTACCGGCTCCTCCCCTCCAGTCACGCCCAGCTGTACCGGCTCCTCCCCTCCAGTCACGCCCAGCTGTACCGGCTCCTCCCCTCCAGTCACGCGCAGCTGTACCGGCTCCTCCCCTCCAGTCACGCGCAGCTGTACCGGCTCCTCCCCTTCATTCTCGCGCAGCTGTACCGGCTCCTCCCCTTCATTCTCGCGCAGCTGTACCGGCTCCTCCCCTTCATTCTCGCGCAGCTGTACCGGCTCCTCCCCTCTAGTCTTGCACAATTGTCTCGGCTCTTCCCCTTCAGTCTTGTACAGATGTACCAGCTCCTCCCCTTCATTCCTCGCACAATTGTACCGGCTCCTCCCCTTCATTCCTCGCACAATTGTACCGGCTCCTCCCCTTCATTCCTCGCACAATTGTACCGGCTCCTCCCCTTCATTCCTCGCACAATTGTACCGGCTCCTCCCCTTCATTCCTCGCACAATTGTACCGGCTCCTCCCCTTCAGTCTTTCACAGGTATACTGGATGCTCTCCTGGACTGAAATGTCTTCTGATGTCACTGCACACTGTGAGCTTCAATGTGCTTTAGAAGCTGCAGCCAGGCATATAGAGCTCCACCTCATTTCCTGGCTGGAGGACGTCCAGCATCATCTAGTGCTTTACTCCCCAGCCCCACACCTTCCTCCCCCAGCCTGTCCTTGGCCTCGCCCCTTTCACTCATTGGATTCCAGTTCATGTCATTTTCAGTCATGAAGGCAAAGCAACGCATGTGGGCGTTAACTAGGGTCTGCAGCATGCCTAGGAACGCCCACTCCTCCAGACTGACACTGGTGTTGGCCCCTCCCACCAGCCAAGAGCTGCCCATTCTGCATAGAGAGACACAGAGACTCAACAATGACCTCACTAGACATAAAATGAGATATGTAAAATGGAAAGGAAAAAAAAATATGTATTAGCAGTCTGGTGGGAGCAATGATCGGCAATGGAACGGTTCTAATCGGTGCGACTTTGATGGAGAAAAGTCGTTCCTGCAACACTTTGGGGTACGACTTGCATGAAGCCGCACAGATGTCTATGAAGTCGCATCCAAAGTCGCACAGCCATCCAACGCTTTTCTTTTTTTTTTTTTAATGGTTGAACTGGATGGACTTTTGTCTTTTTTCAAGCCAGACTAACTATGTAACTCTGAAATTGTGCGACTTCAAAGTCAGATCCAGCGTGAACCGCGGCTAAACCTCCAATCGGTGGGGTATTGATCTCTTGTGCTGCCCTTGGCAACACTAAAAATCGGGTTCCGCACATCCAACCCCACCAGCACCCCGCCGCTGGACCCCACAAACTCCCCCCCCCCCCCCCAACAGTGAGCACCACCATCACTTTCCCCGTTCTGATCTGACAGCAACCTCCCCAGCCTACAGTCTCCCTTATCCAGGCACTGCCCTGTGCTGTGCCCGCTGTGCCCGGGATGCCATGCTCCGTGACCACAGGGGCGGTGCTGGGTGAAGAGCGGCTCCAGAGGAAGAGGATGGGGCAGAGCGCGCTCCTACGACATGCTGGGGACAGGTGAGTCGGCCTGGAGTTCAGGGGAAGGGGCATTCCTCGGGGAAGCCGGGGCCGCCCTCATGAAATTTGCCACCCCCGTTCGCCGCCTGGTTTGTCTTGTGATAACTACGCCTCGCCTCCAACAATCCTACAGGTGTGTGGGATGTGAAAATGTATGACTTGTATGGGACAGTGATGCCGGATCTGTATAGGTGGGTAGGTCTCAAAAGGGTGGGGGGGGGGGGGGGGGGGGGGAAACAGTACCCATGATGCAACAGGAGAATGTAAGCTTTGGGGTCAACCATGTAATTCACTTTCAAATGGTTGTAACCCTCAGACATGAAATCTGAACCAAGCACATCCCTCTAAAGTGTGTCCTTGCCCCAGTCCAGAGCACTGAGTGTCCTTTCCCCCGCAGTTATCACCTTTTGTATCCCTCCCCCTTCCGTTAGATTGTAAGCTCCCAGGATCAGGCCCTCTTATTCCTTCTGTACTGAATTGTTGCTGTATTGTCTCCCGTTATATTGTACAGCGCTGAGCAAACTGTTGGTGCCATAAATCCTGTATAATAATAATAATTTCTGTCTGCTACCTCATTCCTCTACTATCAGCATGAGTCACTTCTGACAGGTTTTCCTGAGACTGAGAGAAAAATTATGACAGAAGAGGGAGCTCCAGCACACAGCCTGTGACTGACAAGCTCAGCTTTATTGCAGTGTGCAGAGGGGCGTGTCCCTTTCCTCCAAATCAGCTCTCAGAGCTCTCCTCACTGAGCTCTGCAGTGTTTAATTTCAGCTCCCCGCCCCACTTTCTGAATTCTCAGACAAGCTTTATAAATCCTTCAATTTGAAGGGATGTAAAGAAGAGAAGGCTGCAGATAAACAGGTACAACTTATGTAAGATTGGTTTCATCTCCATGTATCAGTCCAGTGACTTCACCCTTCGCGTGGTTGTAAACCCTCCATATCCCTGAAGTGAATTTCAGCTATTCTGTGGTCCTTGTAAATTAATTTAATATAAATAGATTTTCTGATTTTTCGGATGAATAAAAAGGAGGGACGGTCCATAAACCACCCGACACCCGGAATACGAAGCGCCGGCCGCGCCATCGCCGCCAAATCATTCTACTGAAAAGCCCGACACCGCGCCGCCTGCTCTGTGTCCACGGAACGTGGCCAATCAGTAGAAGGATTGGCATTCTAGAATGACCCCAGTAACATGTCACTATCAGGCGGACCGACACGAAACGTTACAGATTACAAATACAGACTGAAAGCTAAATGTCACCTACTTATATTCTGGTTTCCCCGCCCAAGACCCCGCCCCTGACCCCACCCACCCCGGGGATGTGCAAATCATATTGCTCGACGCAAGCAGATCCATGCCCCGGACAGGTTGGGTTATTTCTACATTTAGCCCGGCTGCTCCACAACTGCCTCCCATTGACTTCACAGCAACCGCACGCCCCCCTTTGCGAGCCTCCCCCCGGCTTCGCTGCGTGGCTCCCCGCCGGCTTCACCGCTACCGCGCGCCTCCCCTGCGAGCCTCCCCCCGGCTTCACCGCTACCGCGCGCCTCCCCCCTGCTTCACCACTACCGCGCACCTCCCCTGCGAGCCTCCCCCCGGCTTCACCGCTACCGCGCGCCTCCCCCCTGCTTCACCACTACCGCGCACCTCCCCTGCGAGCCTCCCCCCGGCTTCGCTGCGCGCCTCCCCGTCGGCTTCACCACTACCGCGCGCCTCCCCGCCGGCTTCACCGGGGAAAGGAGAAAGGGGAGAAAGGGGGGAAAGAGGGGAAAGAAGAAAAGGGGGGAAAGGGGGGAAAAAAAAAAAGAAAGGGGGAAAAAAGGGGGGATGAAAGAGGGGGAAAAAAGGGGGTAAAAAAAAAGGGAAAAGGGAAAAAACAAAAACAGGAAAAGAAAGACGACTGAACACAGTGGGAAGTTACATCTCATGTCTGCTCCATTCTATGTAAACCGAGATATTCCTACGATCGGCACACTGCTTGTCAATATGAAGCGCCCCGCACGGCCCGGCAGTTTTCGGCACGGATCTCTCCCCGCTGGTGTCCCCAGAGAGAGAAGTCATCGGATTAATAAACCTCCCAACACCCACCATACCAGCCCATTATGAAAGGATGACATCCACACCACCAACAACAAGGACTCTCCGCAGACGTGAACACGAAGGTTACATTCATTCTCAGTATTCCCTCCACAGCTCTGTACGGCTCAGTCACGTGTTGGCCATGTTCCCGGCATTCGGCAAGTGTCTGCCAAGCACTCAAAGCGCAGCAGAAAGGAACTCCAAAATCTTTTAAAGAACTTCTAAAGCACTCAATGAACATGGAAATGACTACTAACGTCACCAATTCTGAGGGGACTGCAGGTAGCAGCAGTTGCTTTCTTTTTCTCTCTCACAACATAAAAAACAAAAAGTAAAAAGGCTTTCACAACACTCCCCTTTAGTTCCAAGGAGGGAGTCTGTTGGCGGTTACTAGCAGGCGGTGACAAGGCAGCAATGTTGTAAAATGCCAAACTATGCTGGCTAACAACTCACATTACAGTGTGACATCACTTGCAGTGTGAGATCATCTAAGGCACTACTGACTCAGACTGCTACTTCCACCAGATGTAATGATGTCACTACTCTGCTGCTCACTGTTCTCCTTGCTGGAAAGAAAACTGTACCCGACGATCTGCCGTGCAAGAATCTCCCTGCTTCTGCTTTTTTTCCATTGTGGATCTGTGATTCCTTCATCTCTTCGGCTGCTGCTTGAGGTTTTCTTCCACCAGTCACTGGGGGGAGCTCTGACATGTGGAAGGAAAGGCCCTGCCTCTACCAAGATGGCCACCTCCACATAGACAAAGCACAGAAGACGACATGGTAGGGTTGATTTACTAAAACTGGAGAGTGAAAAATCTGGTGCATCTGCATAGAAACCAATCAGCTTCTTTTGTCGGATTGGCTCTCACGCACGGCTGCACCAGATTTTGCACTGTCCAATGTTGGTAAATCATCCCCGGTAAGTCAGTAAGAGTCCTTTCACACAGGCGTTCCAGTTTTTTTCTTTTTAATTTTCAAAATCCTTCGTTTTCATATCAGTTTATATCTTTTACCTCCGTTGATCCATTTATATCTGTTTTTTGGTTTTTTTTTAAACAGAAGAAAAAAATAGGGTTTTCTGCCATAAAAAAAAAAAAAAAAAAAACACACAGATGTTAACAGATGCGGACATTACTGGAAGTAAACAGACATTTACATCCTCTAGTCCATAGAAATACATGGGGGTCCGCTAACTGACGGATGAAAAACGGACATACAGTGAGGAACAGACGTATGTGAACCCCCTGCGATTCTGCAAGTTCTCCCACTTCTCCATCATGGAGGGTCTGACATTCACATTGCAGGGGATTCCCACTCTGAGGACAGAATTCAGGAGATCCCCACTCTGAGGACAGAATTCAGGAGATCCCATTGTATGATTTGTAAAGAATGTATTTGTCTCGCACGGCTGAACAGAAGGATTTGAACCCCTGAGAAGATCCGTGTTAATATTTGGTACAGAAGCCTTTGTCTGCAATTCCAGAGGTCAGACGTTTCCTGTAGTCCTTGGCCAGGTTTGCACTGCAACAGGGATTTTGGCCGACTCCTCCACACCGATCTCCTCTAGATCTGTCAGGTTTCGGGGCTGTCGCTGAGCAACACGGAGTTCCAGCTCCCTCCAAAGATGTTCTATTGGATTTAGGTGTGGAGACTGGCTGGGCCACTCCAGAACCTTGATATGCTTCTTACGGAGCCACTCCTTGGTTCTCCTGGCTGTGTGCTTTGGGTCGTCGTCATGTTGGAAGACCCAGCCACGACCCGTCTTCAATGGTCTGACTGAGGGAAGGAGGTTGTTGCTCAAAATCTCACAATAAATGGCCCCATTCATCCTCTCCTTAATACAGTGCAGTCGTCCTGTCCCCTTCGCAGAAAAGCACCCCCAAAGCATGATGTTACCACCCCCATGCTTCACAGTAGGGATGGTGTTCTTGGGATGCAACTCATCCTTTTTCCTCCAAACAAGACGAGTGAAGTTTAGACCAAAAAGTTCTCCCATGCCTCCTCTGACCACATGACTCTCTCCCATGCCTCCTCTGACCACATGACTCTCTCCCATGCCTCCTCTGCATCATCCAGATGGTCATTGGCAACCTTCAGACGGGCCTGGACATGTGATGACTTGAGCAGGGGAACCTTCAGACGGGCCTGGACATGTGATGACTTGAGCAGGGGAACCTTCAGACGGGCCTGGACATGTGATGACTTGAGCAGGGGAACCTTCAGACGGGCCTGGACATGTGATGACTGGAGCAGGGGAACCTTCAGACGGGCCTGGACATGTGATGACTGGAGCAGGGGAACCTTCAGACGGGCCTGGACATGTGATGACTGGAGCAGGGGAACCTTCAGACGGGCCTGGACATGTGATGACTTGAGCGGGGGAACCTTCAGACGGGCCTGGACATGTGATGACTGGAGCAGGGGAACCTTCAGACGGGCCTGGACATGTGATGACTGGAGCAGGGGAACCTTCAGACGGGCCTGGACATGTGATGACTGGAGCAGGGGAACCTTCAGACGGGCCTGGACATGTGATGACTGGAGCAGGGGAACCTTCAGACGGGCCTGGACATGTGATGACTTGAGCAGGGGAACCTTCAGACGGGCCTGGACATGTGATGACTGGAGCAGGGGAACCTTCAGACGGGCCTGGACATGTGATGACTTGAGCAGGGGAACCTTCAGACGGACCTGGACATGTGATGACTGGAGCAGGGGAACCTTCAGACGGGCCTGGACATGTGATGACTGGAGCAGGGGAACCTTCCTTGCAATGCATGATTGGAAACCATGACGGCGTAGTGTTCTACCGACAGTGACCTGCTCTCTCCATGTCATTGAGCAGCTCCTCCCTTGTAGTTCTGGGCTGATTCCTCACCTTTCTTCTCATCAGTGATACCCCACGAGGGGACATCTTGCATGGAGCCCCAGTCCGAGGGAGACTGACAGTCGTCTTTAGCCTCTTCCATTCTCTAACAATTGCTCCAACAGTTGATCTATTTTCACCGAGCTGCTTGGCAATTGCCCCGTAGCCCTTTCCAGCCTTGTGGAGGTCCACAATTTTGTCTCTGGTGTCTTGACAGCTCTTTGGTCTTGCCCATGGTAGTAGTTGGCGTCTGACTGACTGTGGGGTGGACAGGTGTCTATAAAGAGCTCAGACAGGTGCTACTAAGTGAGATGAATGAGTGGAGTAGAGGGGGACTTTGTAAAGGCGCAGTAACAGGTCTTTGGGAGCCAGAATTATTGCTGTTTCTCAGGTGTTCAAATACTTCTGTTCAGCCGTGTGAGACAAATACATTCTTTACAAATCATACAATGTGATCTCCTGAATTCTGTCCTCAGAGTGGGAATCCCCTGCAATGTGATCTCCTGAATTCTGTCCTTAGAGTGGGAATCCCCTGCAATGTGAATGTCAGACCCTCCATGATGGAGAAGTGGGAGAACTTGCAGAATCGCAGGGGGTTCACATACTTCTGTTCCTCACTGTACAGAGCGCCTGTGTGAAAGGACCCCAATGCTGCTCTCACACAGAGGACTTTTTCAAGCTTTGCGTTAAAAAAAGCACCTGAAAAGCTCAAGGAAATTGCTTCCCTGTGTATATCTATGTACGTGTATGTATGTATGTATGTATGTATGTATATCTATGTACGTGTATGTATGTATGTATGTATATCTATGTATGTGAATGTATGTACAGCTGTGTACGTGAATGTATGTATGTACGTATATCTATGTATGTGAATGTATGTACGTGTATGTGAATGTATGTATGTATGTATGTATATCTATGTATGTACGTGTATGTGAATGTATGTATGTATGTATGTATATCTATGTATGTGAATGTATGTACGTGTATGTGAATGTATGTATGTATGTATGTATATCTATGTATGTGAATGTATGTACGTGTATGTATGTATGTATGTATGTATATCTATGTATGTGAATGTATGTACGGCTGTGTACGTGAATGTATGTATGTATATATATCTATGTATGTGAATGTATGTACGGCTGTGTACGTGAATGTATGTATGTATGTATGTATATCTATGTATGTGAATGTATGTACAGCTGTGTACGTGAATGTATGTATGTATGTATGTATATCTATGTACGTGAATGTATGTACAGCTGTGTACGTGAATGTATGTACGTGTATGTGAATGTATGTATATCTATGTATGTGAATGTATGTACGGCTGTGTACGTGAATGTATGTATGTATGTATATCTATGTATGTGAATGTATGTACAGCTGTGTACGTGTATGTATGTATGTATGTATATCTATGTATGTGAATGTATGTACAGCTGTGTACGTGAATGTATGTATGTATGTATATCTATGTATGTGAATGTATGTACAGCTGTGTACGTGAATGTATGTATGTATGTATATCTATGTATGTGAATGTATGTACGTGTATGTGAATGTATGTATGTATGTATGTATATCTATGTATGTACGTGTATGTGAATGTATGTATGTATGTATGTATATCTATGTATGTGAATGTATGTACGTGTATGTGAATGTATGTATGTATGTATGTATATCTATGTATGTGAATGTATGTACGTGTATGTATGTATGTATGTATGTATATCTATGTATGTGAATGTATGTACAGCTGTGTACGTGAATGTATGTATATATATCTATGTATGTGAATGTATGTACGGCTGTGTACGTGAATGTATGTATATATATCTATGTACGTGAATGTATGTATGTATGTATGTATATCTATGTATGTGAATGTATGTACAGCTGTGTACGTGAATGTATGTATATATATCTATGTACGTGAATGTATGTATGTATGTATGTATATCTATGTATGTGAATGTATGTACGTGTATGTGAATGTATGTATGTATGTATGTATATCTATGTATGTGAATGTATGTACGTGTATGTGAATGTATGTATGTATATCTATGTATGTGAATGTATGTACGGCTGTGTACGTGAATGTATGTATGTATGTATATCTATGTATGTGAATGTATGTACGGCTGTGTACGTGAATGTATGTATGTATGTATGTATGTATGTATGTATGTATGTATGTATATCTATGTATGTGAATGTGTGTATGTATGTATGTATGTATGTATATCTATGTATGTGAATGTATGTACAGCTGTGTATGTGAATGTATGTATGTATATCTTTGTATGTGAATGTCCGTCTATGAATGTTTTCATACTGAGGTGTTGCACTTGCAGTGCGGTGTAAAAACTCTCACTTGAAGCATCTTTGGGGCATGTGTGGGGAGTAAAAAAAAGCCAAAAAAGCCAAAAAAAACCAAAAAAAAAACAACAACCGCCTCTTCCCATCGAAATCAATGGAAAAAACAGCAGAAAACCGCCTCTGAGAAGCATTTTTGATGCAGTTTTGAAGTCATTAAAAACGCTCCGAAAGCGCAGCAATAGCGCAGTAAAAACACCTACGCGTTTTGTGGCGGATCAGTGTGAACGTAGCCTTACTGGGAATAGTTCAGCATCAGGGAGACCGCAGGCAATTATGAGGACTGGTCCTTACCCTCTACCTGCCTTGTTTTGGCTCAGCTTCTGCAGTGCAGGGGGGGGACTCTAGAATTGGTTGCACGCCCATAGTTGATGCAATACTTGACGTTATCTATAGTCAGAAAAATGAGGAATTTTCAGAAAAAGTCAACTAAAATGAACCATCTTCTCCCACAGGACCAGCAAATTGGTTTTTCATTTTCCAGAAGAGCCGATCAATATCTCAATTTCCAGGAAGAGGACCGTGCTCCCGCTCCCATCATTCTCCGTCTCGGCGTCCGCTCTGAACACGCCAATAAATCTAAATAATTGGTTTGTGAACTTGTCAATGGGCTCATTTCAGTGATGAATTTATCTACAGCGCCAATAAAACGGAAGCCGACCACAACGGCTATCTGGAGGGCCGTCACTCTGCCCGTCCGATAATTACGAGGCGACGGCTCGAGCGCTCGGTGAAGTCAGTCAATCTCGCAGACAAACGACTCCCAGACCCATTACGCAAAACGTCATAAAAAAGTCTCCCTGCAAAGTTTCCACTGCGAGAAAATAAAAGATGTGGAAATGTGTCAAATTTTAATAAAAAGATTTATTTTCAGCTCTGGAGCAGAAACGGCGGCGATCTCTGGAGGATGAGCTCACGCCCGCAAGCATTCTACTTGCTAAAAATAAGTCGTAAAGAGCCGCGCGGCGCAACTGCAACACAAGCCGGAGAATCGCTCATCGAATACAAGGAGATCGCTCAGTATAAATAGGGGAGGATGGAAGCTGCCAAAAAGCTGCTAATTCTGAGCCAATGAGGGGGCAGCATGCCAAAAATAATAACCTGTTCATTGCTGAACGCCCCGGAGGAGCAGGAGGGGGTTAACCTCGAAATCCCTCCAGGCCCACACCCCGTGCCAAATACCTGAAACTCAACCGGTGACTGTTGCAAAATAGTTTTCTTTTTGTCTTTTGTTTGCACCTATTGTGCAGCGAGGAGATCTGTTTATTACATCCGGCAGGATTCGGGTTTCACTTGGAGAGAATCTGCAGAACAACCTCCACCTGAGACCATGCAGAGAGCGAACCCAGGAGATCCTTGTCACCTTTCTCCTCTTTAACCCCTCGCCTGCCGGGCACTTCTACCCCCATTCCTGCCCCCCCAGGCGCTTCTACCCCCTCCCCTGCCCGCCGGGCGCTTCTACCCCCTTCCCGCCCACCGGGCGCTTCTACCCCTTCCCTGCCCGCCGGGCGCTTCTACCCCCATTCCTGCCCGCCGGGCACTTCTACCCCCTCCCCGCCCGCCGGGCACTTCTACCCCCTCCCCGCCCGCCGGGCACTTCTACCCCCTCCCCGCCCGCCGGGCACTTCTACCCCCTCCCCGCCCCCCGGGCACTTCTACCCCCTTCCCGCCTACCGGGAAGTTCTACCCCTTCCTGCCCCTCGGACACTTCTGCCCCCTTCCTGCCCCTCGGACACTTCTGCCCCCTTCCTGCCCCTCGGACACTTCTGCCCCCTTCCTGCCCGTCGGGCACTTCTGCCCCCTTCCTGCCCGTCGGGCACTTCTGCCCCCTCCCTGCCCGTCGGGCACTTCTGCCCCCTCCCTGCCCGTCGGGCACTTCTGCCCCCCTCCCTGCCCGTCGGGCACTTCTGCCCCCTCCCTGCCCGTCGGGCACTTCTGCCCCCTCCCTGCCCCCCCCAGGCACTTCTACCCCCTTCCTGCCCCCCCAGGCACTTTTACCCCCTCCAGGCACTTCTACCCCCTTCCTGCCCCCCCAGGCACTTCTACCCCCTTCCTGCCCCCCCAGGCACTTCTACCCCCTTCCTGCCCCCCAGGCAACTTCTACCCCCTTCCTGCCCCCCCAGGCACTTTTACCCCCTCCAGGCACTTCTACCCCCTTCCTGCCCCCCCAGGCACTTCTACCCCCTCCCTGCCCCCCCAGGCACTTCTACCCCCTTCCTGCCCCCCCAGGCACTTCTACCCCCTTCCTTACCAGGCCAAATTTTCAGCTTTCAGCACTGTCGCACTTTGAATGACAATTGTGCAGTCATGCAACACTGTACCCATATGAATTTTTTATCATTTTTTCCTCACAAATAGAGCTTTCTTTTGGTGGTATTTGTTGCTGGGTGTTTTACTTTACAATAAACAAAAAAATAAAAAGTTTCTTTGTTTCTATTATAAAATTTTGCAAACAGTCAATTTTTCTCCTTCACTGATATGCATTAATGAGGCGGCACTGATGGGCACTGATTGGCAGCACTAATGAGGTGGCATGGATAGGCGGCATTGATAGGCAGTACTGATGAGCTGGCACTGATGGGTACTGATAGTAGGCACTGACTGGCAGCACTGATGGACACAGGTGAGCGGCACTTCTGGGTTGCACTGATGGACACAGGTGAGCGGCACTGGTGGATAGCACTGCTGGGCACCGATCATCAGTCCCCTGATGATCGGTGCCGATCCCCGCTCTGACAACTGCCGGTTTTCGGCAGTACATTCCTCGCGCTCTGACAATGTGAGGAAAGTGCAGCCGAGAACCGGCAATTGCATTTCCCGGTGATCAGCGTGTCATTGGACACGGCTGATCATGTGGTAAAAGGCCGCTGTGATTGGCCTTTTACCACATCACATGATCAGCTGTGTCCGTAGGACACAACCATCACGGAGATCGCCAGATGCGAACCCCTGGGGGCGAGCAGGAGAGCGTGTTCTGGGAGGATGTCATATGACGGCCTCCCAGAACTGGCCGGTCGCAGTGCAGCCGTCATTCTGCTATCTGTGGTCGGCAACTGATTAAACAGTAATCCCATCCAAAGGCCCCACATGGGACACTTCTGAACGATGGAAACTGACTGCTGGAAAACGGAGGTTAAAAACGTCTGTTTAGCTGCGTTTGCATACCGCGTTGATGCGCGTTTGCATTTAGAAGCGTTTTTTAAAGAGAAGCACAGGAGAACCTCCTAAATGCCCAGAATGCACTGAAAAGTGGTAAATTATGAACTATTACAGACTGTTTCAGAGAAATACAGAGAGTAGAAGCAGAGACAGCAGTGTGTGTGGAGATTAGCTGAGGTGGGAGTTGCTCATTAACATTTCTTTTGATTCCAAGGCTGGGAAGGTGTCTGGTGGAGTCATTAAGGTCACCTGGCAGGGGGTCTTCATGAGGCATTGGAGGTGTGAATTGGTCATTAACATATCTTTTGTTTCCAAGGGTGGGAGAGGTCTGAGGTGTGAATTGGTCATTAACATATCTTTTGTTTCCAAGGATGGGAGAGGTCTGAGGTGTGAATTGGTCATTAATATATCTTTTGTTTCCAAGGATGGGAGAGGTCTGAGGTGTGAATCGGTCATTAACATATCTTTTGTTTCCAAGGGTGGGAGAGGTCTGAGGTGTGAATTGGTCATTAACATATCTTTTGTTTCCAAGGATGGGAGAGGTCTGAGGTGTGAATTGGTCATTAACATATCTTTTGTTTCCAAGGGTGGGAGAGGTCTGAGGTGTGAATCGGTCATTAACATATCTTTTGTTTCCAAGGGTGGGAGAGGTCTGAGGTGTGAATCGGTCATTAACATATCTTTTGTTTCCAAGGATGGGAGAGGTCTGAGGTGTGAATTGGTCATTAACATATCTTTTGTTTCCAAGGCTGGGAGAGGCCTGAGGTGTGAATTGGTCATTAACATATCTTTTGTTTCCAAGGATGGGAGAGGTCTGAGGTGTGAATTGGTCATTAACATATCTTTTGTTTCCAAGGCTGGGAGAGGTCTGAGGTGTGAATTGGTCATTAACATATCTTTTGTTTCCAAGGATGGGAGAGGTCTGAGGTGTGAATTGGTCATTAACATATCTTTTGTTTCCAAGGATGGGAGAGGTCTGAGGTGTGAATTGGTCATTAACATATCTTTTGTTTCCAAGGATGGGAGAGGTCTGAGGTGTGAATTGGTCATTATTGATGTGACAAGCTTGGTAGGAACATCCTGTGTTCAGTGTTTTGTCCATCTGAGCACCTTGAAAACTCTTTGCATGCATTTTTCATGATGAAAAAAGGCTCTTGACAGCATCGGGAACTGGAAGAGTTAAAAAAAACTATTTAAACCGCAAATGCTTATAAACGCGATTTGCCGCGCTTACAAGCATTTTGTGTTGGAAACACTGATAAACATCTGAGCATAAGTTTGTTGCGGTAAAAAAAAAAAACGACTAAACTCAACTGCCTGTAAATGAACATATGTACACGGACACACAGGAGAACATTAGGGAGAGTTCAGGGTCTGCTGGAAAAAACGCAGAACAGATCCTGAACGCGAGTTCATCACCTGCAGTGTACATGGGGCCCTTACAGCCGAGGAAGACTGGATCTGGGCGAACAATCTGCTGGAAACAATGGATGGCACTCAATGGACCATCATGTCACCAATCAAAGTGTCTTCTGGAACTTGTGGCCAAAACCCTTTTTTTCCCCCACAATAAAGGGATGAAAGATCTGATTCTTATTGCCTCAACAGAAAGCATTCTACAACCTTACATGGTCAGGGCCTTGATGGGAGTCCGGGACAGATCAAAAAACGGATACAAGATTTCTCCAGCATGTATAGAAACCGATGATTATGGCCAAAATACGCAGACAGAAGGTTAAGAACTCGTATTTCCTGTAGGATCCCGGCTGTTCATCTTTCCCCATGTCTCAGTGTGAAGGTGGACCTCCTTCCTCCCGCCGGTGACCCCTCTAGTGATAGGATCTATATAGAGGAATCAGGACCTCCTTCTCCTGCCGGTGACCCCTCTAGTGATATAAAGATCTATATAGAGGAATCAGGACCTCCTTCCTCCTGCCGGTGACCCCTCTAGTGATAGGATCTATAT